>NC_133578.1:24872676-25032676 GCF_964106895.1 Numenius arquata
TAAATTGATAACTGTTTTTACCAGGTGGACACCATATACTTCATGAGTGGTTTTTAAGACACAAAGAGAAATTTGAACATGTATATTCCCATTACACACACATATATATGCATTTTTTTTAACAAAACTTATCTTGAGAGGTAAGAAATTCTTGAAATAATATCAAATACACTTCCATGAGTTAAAAACACATGAAATCACTTAAATATACAATAAAACTCATACCTGTGCAGCCTTTGCTACACAGACATTTAAGTACTAATTAGCTGATACATTCTGGTAGCCAGAAAACTCCACCTAAGCTCAGGAGAAGTTATTCCTTGACAGGATCATCGTGTCACCCAGTGAAATTTGTGCCGTAGGGCACGAAACCGAGCCTCAAGGCGGCTGCCCCTCACCTCTCCACCTTTCCTCTGTGTTGGCCGGGCACGCAATATGCAGGCACGAAGGGAAGGGGGGGGTCCCCCACATTTCCCTTCAGTAAGATGTAGTCTAAGATTATGCATATGAGGCATAACTGGCTATTGATGCCCATACAGTATGAGACAAGTTATCTACAACAGAATTGAAAAGCACCCTATCCCCAGAAGCACTTCCACCACCAATGATTGTGGTTATATACCTGTGTCTGCTCTAAGTTAAAATACAGCACCTTCTATTTGCATGGACATTTCCTGTAAAGATTCAAAGCACAATTCCAGATCTTAAACTTTTCCACTCAACTGTTTCATGAAGACATGGTTAAAGAGCTATGAAACCTCCTTAAATTTCAAGAGTTCCTACTCTCCCAGTGTGTAGCGTGACTCTTGCACAGCAACACAAAAGAATCTCAGCATACACCCTAAATACATACCAGCTGTAATGGCTTCTGGTTAAATAGAATCCTCCCAAAACGCAGAGGGTCACATTTTCCTTGTTACATTGCTGAACAGACTGAACAGTCAGGCATCCTGGTATCCTCTATGTTCTTTCTTTCCAAGTTGTTTTTCGGTGAATGCAAGGAACAAGTTAGTACCTTCACTGTTTCACTTGCTTGTTTCTTTTATCCTCATAAGAGGAAAAATGGGGTGGGAGGTGCTGCAAGGCAGGTATCTTGAAATGGCACAGCTCCTGTCCTCGACATACTGAGGACTGTATTGCCTCTTGCCAGGAGCTCCACAGAGAAGGGTGGTTTGTCCCAGCTGGCCTCCAGTTGCCTCGGCTGGATTTATTATGACCAGCTGGCTACTACCAAAGCTCCAGCATGCTCATTTCTAAGTACTGCTCTCCTCCTGAGCCGAACGATTGAGTAGTTGTCGTCCTTGTGTTACAAGGTGGAAAAGCAACTAGCAGTGGATTTGGGAGAAGCCAATGCACCTGCTAAGAAGTCCGGATTTGGGAACTTCTTAGCACCTTATGTATATATGCTATGGGAATTGATCCATATTGATTGGTCACCAATGTAATGGACCTGAGATGGTCTCCTCTCTTAGGAGGAGGGCTACGTCAGAATTTTTACCACTTTGTTTTAAAACCTACTTGCCTAAAATTCCACCCAAAAATGCACAGGTGCTGTTTTGTGAGGGGGTAGCTGCCCTGCATGGGAGAGCAACATTACCAGGAGAGGTGGCTACAGACATTTTCTGCTTACAAGGTACTAGTATAAGAAAGAAATGAAGTAACAGATTAATTTGTGTAGCTTTAGTTTGTTACTGAGTCACACCAAAATGGGGATATTATAGAGTCTTTACTGTACTGAAGAATCAGGGATCAATAATTATTGCAGGCAGACTATCAGAGACCTAAACATCACAGACATTGGTCAAACACACAAACATCGTAAGTATACATATAATATCAGCATTTTTAAACATTTCCCCTCACTCACCAACTCAATAGGTGCTTTTTAGTCATGGCTTGGACATCATCCAGTCACTATCTACAACGTATTTTGAGAGCTGGAGGAGGTAAGGGAAGCCAAAACCCTGCAGAATTGCATTAAATTTCTTATTTAGTTCTACTTACATATTTCTGCATTCATCAGCAGTAGTGGTTTCAGATCATGCAACTCCTTATCTCCTGGTTTCTGCTGTGTGTGCTTACTGAGGTTTAGAAAGTGGACTTATATTTTCTTCTTCCCAACAGTCTAGAAGAGTTATATGGAATCATTCATTATGAAAATTATTATCATTCAAAACATCAAAGTGTGATAAGATAATAAATATCTTTCATACTATATGTTATGAGTTCGGTTCATATTTTGTACTCTCTTCAAACCTGCTCAAGTATAGTATAAACCAGTGTCACACCTAATAAATTACCACACAGAGAAGATCTGGTCTTTGTGGCCTGTTTCTTCAGAAGCATCAGATTACAATTATGTTCAACAGAGGGTTTTTTGCCTTTTTTTTTTTTTTTTTCCTCCATTGAATGCTTCAAACCAGTTTGGCAATCCTTAAAAGGTTAATGAGTTCTGTCTGCTGCAGAATGCCAAACTGATTTAATTCAGAAAATGAGAAAACATTCCTAAAACGTAATCAGCTGTCACTTAGGAAATGACATGCAACAAGATAGAGGTGTTTTACATTTTGTTTCCTAAGCAGGGCTTCTGAGAGGTCTAGAGAAAACGTCAGATGGTTCCTGCACAAGATGCGTCTCTCTCCAAAATTGTTTTTACCTGGAAGAGCAAAAAGCAGTCATTCAATGTCCCAGTTTCATGTCCCTCCATGTAGTCACAGCCTCGATCCCTGTTTGCTCAGGACACCTCAGCCTCTCTTGCAGAGGGCAGCACCTTGCACGTGTCTCCTTGACATCCTTTCATGCATCCCAGTGCTCCTCCAGGATCTCAGGGTGATCTGAACACAGCGCAGCTGGGACAGGGCAGAGGAGCTTGGCAGTTACAGGACCTCTTCCTTGCATCGGGGGATGACTGCTTGGTGTTGGAGGGAGTCTCCTTGTCCTTCCCAGAAGAGGAGAGAAAAATGAGACTGGTTATGTGGGTCAGAGTCATAAGGAGGAGAGAGCAATTCTTTGCTCTGTACCACCCATGCACCCAGGAGCAATCCTCCACTGACAGCCTTTTTGACATGGTGGACCCATCAAAAATGCCATTCTTCTTCATGGGTCTCCCCTCTCTGAGGTGGTGCATATGGGCTTCTGGAAAATTCACCATTACCACAAGCACTGCAGAGCTTCAGAGGCCTCACAATCCTGCCTCCTTATCAACACCTGCTACAGGTCAGTTTGGCAGGGCCATGTTTTACAGTTTTGGCAAGTCTTGGGAAAAGTCAAAGAAATGACATCATGTTTCCTGAGTTGAAATGCTAAGCAATTTCACATTGTTAATGGAATTAAGACAATAATTTAAGATAGTATGATCTCACACCAAAAGTGATGTCTTGCAGATCTTCAGACACTACAGTATTCTGTGATCCTGAAATTCTTGTGATGGAAATGTGCTCTAAAGTGGCTGCCAGAG
The DNA here is from genome assembly GCF_964106895.1 of Numenius arquata. Taxonomy (NCBI): domain Eukaryota; kingdom Metazoa; phylum Chordata; class Aves; order Charadriiformes; family Scolopacidae; genus Numenius; species Numenius arquata. The sequence continues at coordinate 24,876,134 of NC_133578.1, forward strand.
CCTGCCCCTTTTCACAGCACCACGCTGCTGTGCTCTTCTCACTCTGCACCACTAAAGTGTTCAGCAGTGATATCATCTACAAGCGTTAAAGACAGGTCATGTTTATTTCTTTTATAGACTAGAATAGAAAAAAACAAATCCATCTTGGGTGACTTGCCCAAGGCTGCTGAAGATCCAGAGCATGGTCCGGTCTTGCTGCCTTCCTGGCTCTGTTTTCCTGCAGCCTCTGTGCCCATCCTCCAGGAACAACTCCCCAGAACATTTATGAAGCAATATGGTAGCAAAACCAGTTTTAGGCGCAAGTTACTTGCAAATACAGTTGCAATATGATAGTGTGCTTACAGCACTGCTCTTTTAATCGCTCTACCCAGATCTTTTTTGCAGCTTTAATCCCTGCATCCCTCTGCACTGCACGCTGCAGCAGCTGAATATCCATCACCAAGTCCAGCATTTAATCCAAAGATTTCATCCATAGTATAAACAGAATTTTTAATTGTTTTCTTCCCGGTTGTATTTAGTGAGCCTCACTTTTGCTGTCAGCAGAAGGAGCCCCTCTTGCTTGATCTCCCAGAGCACAGAAGTATACAACGTGTTTCTTCTTGCTGGTTAGCATAAACCACCTTCCATACATTCTGAATGTATCAAGAATGCTGTAAAGTTTAAATTGGGCTATCTGTAATTAACTATGTTTTTAAGAGTTTGTAGGCAATTTCAGAGCAGGGCTCGACCATATTAACAGTTTCACAAGGAGGAAGCAGAATTTAAACAGAGGAAACAAACACAAACATGTTCTTTATTTGACGGCAATGAAATTCATTTTAAAAAAGTGGGGTTGCAGTAAACCGATTTTTTTCACATAGCAGCTTCCTATGGACAATATCTAATTAACTAATCAATTAATTAAATTAGCAAAGCCCCAAGTAAATTATTTATCTGTATAATTCCCAGGAGACAACTTCACCTACAAACATATTTACTCAATTTTTATCACATTTCCAGTTTGTGTAAGTCTAATTTGTTTTTTAGTTTACCCACAGTAACAATGGCTTCCTTAATAGTCTTTTACGTAACAGCATATAGAGAGAAGCAACACTGGACTCCTGGAATTTGGAGGTAAGCACAGAAGAGAAGTTACTTGCCACTAGCTGAGAGATTTTCCTGCCTGCCAGCTCAATGCAGAGAATTACTATAAACAAGTATTTTTTTTTCTGGATTTTTTCAGGTAAGTTCTGTTGTTAGTTCTATTTCCAACGGTTTCAGCAGATACATGGAAAAAGAAATCAGTGTTAGATTTCACATTGCACTTTGAGAAAACTTGACAGAAAAGTAAAAAGTAAAATTTGACAGAAGAGCAGCAAGTCTGATGGTTACTAGTGTTTTTCTTGTACCCTTTAAATAATATAGAGGCCAAAAGGAATTACAAAAACATATTTCCCAGCCCACTTATGTCCAGACACCTTGTAGTCTTTTCCCCCATAATTTAGAAACAAAGATAGAGGGGGGACACAGAGATGGATGACAACACAAACCAAAAACCCTAACCCCCTACTTGTCTCTAGCTCACGAGAACTTTCCTCAAGGAGTATCCTATACCTTACTAAGCCATGAGTGAGACATCCTGAGTGTCTCTGTGCCCTGCCGGGGTACTGGGCAGGCTTGCAATGCCCATGGAAGATTTGGGGTGAGACCCCAAGTTCCCTCTCTGCCCAAGAAGCCCGAAGCAGTGTCTACTGGGGTTGGTGCACATCTCTTACCTTGCCTTCCTTCTGTAGGGTCTTCAAGGCATAGGCTTAGTAGCAGACTGCAAACTCTCTGGGACGAGCAGGAGGGTCTGGTTTAAAAAAGTGATTCTGCTGCAATATAAAAGAGCTGTTATTAATAATAGTAATATCCAACAGCTATCAATAGTATGCTGGCTGAGAATAATAATTTTCTAATTAATCAGCTGACACTTTGTTTAGGATCAGCAATAACAGCTCTGTGTCACATCACTCTCTGCAGAAGTAGTGGATGTGTAGGACAGCGGCTCTGGTGAAATACAGCGATGCCTACAGCTACCGCAGCATTCCTGGGTCTGGCAATCGATAGAAAGGATCCTGCCTCTCTCATTTTCTATCACCCCTTTAATGTCTTTATTGATACAGTGCTTAAAATTTGTCATTAGGTCATACGTATTCCTAAATCCTCTCTCTTTTGCTGTTTGAAGTACCATACCAACAATAGGAAACAATATTTATTACTTTTCAAAACAGGCAGAAATGTTTAAAAATTACTGCACAGTATGGTTTAATATAAATCTGTTGACTGCCCAGGGGTAGCACTTAAGATCATGTGGAAACTGCATATTTATACAAGGGTTCTTACATTTCTGAAAGGTTTTTAACTTCAAACTTAATTACAATCACCTATTTCAACAATGAGCAAGAATGAACCGTATGGTGAGACTAACGGCCATGATACGGAGCTGCACCAGCTCCCGGAACATCCTGTTTCTCCCTTCCCCAAACTGCAGTGCCCTCACCACGCTGCCTGCTCACCTCCTCCCACAGTGCCAGGCTTATGTGCCCTCCCAGGCTCCTGCTGAGCCCACGTTTTCAAAGCCAAAGAGCCACGTGCAACTTGGCTGCCCACCCCTGTTGTAGCTGTACAGCATCTTTCAACTCATCCTCCAGAGACTTAGTTTGGTGCTTACCTGAAATTTAGAGATAAAGTCTAGGATGATGAAACTGGATGCAGGTGAAAAGGGAAAATTAAAAACTGCTGGATACGAAGTGTTTTCAAATTAAATTACTTGTTCCCTCAGTCATATCTAGGAGTAACATTATCTACAGCTAATAAGGCAAACCAAAGACCATCCCAAGTGGTCTTGCATGTATGCCACTGGCTGACAAGCGCATCAAGGGACACTGCCTCAAATCCATGGCCACATGCTGGACTTCACTTTCACATATGACAATTATATGATATAAATATGATAATTATACTTATGTGTTCACTGATATGCCCCTCTCTTCATTCATATAATTCCTTCTCTTTTTTACCTGGCCTAGGCAAAGGTCCTTCATCATGCTGAGGTTCTAGAAGTCTAGAGGGTCATTTCTAACACTGCGACCATAACTGAGCGCTTCATCATTTCTTCTTCACCTCCCTAAACTTTATTTCATCTCAATTGTGCTTTCTGTAATTGTGCTGAAAATCATTTTGCCCTGTTTACAGAGAGAGTTGTCTGCCTTTTACCATCTATCAAAGGGGCAGAGGTGAAGGTAGTGTTGGCAGCCCCACCAGCAGTGGGTTACTGTCTTGCTTGGAGAGACCCATGCAGACACAGCACTGGACCACAGACACTCCAGTAAAACCCATGTATGACAGCAGTGAACTCTTTAAAGTCCAATAATTAGATGAACACACTTAACTAGGCTAAAAAGTGATTCTGCTTTTTGTTTCCCAGCACAAATTATGAAATCAAGGAAGAACACTCCCCCTAAAGTCACCCCAAACAAACATGTAACTTGTTTGTAAACCCCAAGCTTATTTTGATCTTCAAAGATAACCAAAGAACAAAAGGTTCTGCCTAAACTCTCAATAAATTAGTCATGGGCCCAGAAGTCACCGACCGTCTAGTTGTCTGAACACATCTCCAAGTTGATGGACCAGAGGATGCTCTCTGCTCTCTTGGCTGTTCACCTTATGTGAACCTCAAAATAAAACACCTCTGAACGGCACCTCTAATAAAGCAGCTATGCACTCTGCTGATGCTATTACTGCTTGTGAATGGCTCCACAAAGACAATAATAATGGAAAAAGGTTTCTACAGTTTTGTTTTTGTCAAAATGAATCACTAAATTGATGTATTTTTATTCCCTGGCCACAGATACCACTTCACAGTCCAGAATCATTACATACTCCGCAGTGATTGCTTTCACTAACAATAATATTTTTACAAAGCAACAAAGCACTTTGATTAATATGTTTTCCCTATTTCCCGGGACTACCCAGCATTTCCCTGGTGGTGAAACGGCCAAGTCCTTTCCTGCATAAAGCACCCTACCACAGCCGACAGCTTTGGGGAGTTATTGTAGAAAAATCACTTAAACCATCAACCTAGTGTACAGCAGTGGGCTGAGAGGCAAACAAGTAGTATTAGCAAGGGGATAGAGCAGTAAACAAGAGGTGATACGCTTTCTATGTAAGATGATCTTTAATAGCTATAACCCATATGGAGCTTACCCAGACCCCTTTGCAGGGCTGGGCACTGTGATGCAGGAAGCACAACACTTCCTTGCAAAGGATGTACCATAGGGCAACAAAGATAATATCAGGTCTCTAAAATCTAAGTGGTAAGAAAAGGTTAAGGGGGTTGAGTTATTCTCCCTGGAAAATAACAGCCACAAACATGACCTAAAAGAAGTTTTCAAAATTATGGGAAGTCTCTGATAAAATTCTTAGTGATACTTTGGTCGGTCACAGTGGCAAGACATTCACAAAAAGAGAAATATAAACATTATAAAACTGGGATTAAAGAAGAATTCAGAGAACCGAGATATTTCACGCATAGACAATAAAAAAAAAAGGTAGTGTTAACTCCCATTGAGGTCAACAAAAGAATTGTCATTGATCTGAAGGAAGTAGAGATATCCTGGAGTAATTCCCAAGATGAACAAAAACATATTGCACTGGAGTTAAAATGATGTTTTTCTTAGCGATTAATTTCTGAGCAAAGAGCAACAATGGAAGAGAGAAACACCCAGAAGAAAAGGTTAAATTACAATAGAAAGACTGGGTGACGTTTCTTCTTTCTGCCTGGGAGATCACATCTTTAAGGAAGTTTCTGGGTGTGAGTTTTCCTGGGCAGGCACAGAGAGATCCATTTGTCTCAGATGAGAAGCAGATGGCTGTAAAGCAGGATTTTACTGCTTTGCATCCCATCTGTGCATTCAGGGATGGGGAGGAGAAATTGTTGGAAGTTGCCACTTGGACAAGGAACCAAGAGCATGGGTGTGGTGATCTGTGTCCTGCAAATCCAGTCACTGTTGAGGCTGATCTAGGTGGGAAAGTGCCTGCCTTTGAAACAAATAAATCATGCTTCTCCTGCCCAGGAGCTGGTATGGGAAGAGAAGGAGATTTTGTCATCCCTAGCCAAGGAGATGTACGGGTAACCATCAATCCCGTGCAAAACAGGGGAGAAGTGAGTGCATATAGCACACTGCAGGGAGGGAAATGCTTCCCAGAGCTCTGGCAGAAATGCTGGACAAGCAGCTAAATTCCTTCCCAGAAACTGCTACAGTGACAATGCAATGCCTCCTGGCTCCCTCCAGCCCACCTCTTGCAATAAATGTCAGCCTGCAGCCGTATTGGGCATAATTAGCCTATGATAATAAATTACCCACATTTTCAGGAAAATATTAGAGACCATCATTATTTGGAATAGAGCTGCATTCAGCTGCACAACCCTACCTAATATGATGGATGGAGTAGTCATACCACTGAATACATTTATCTAGAATGAAGTGATTATTTCGAAGATGAACACAGTCAGAAGTAAGTGCACATGAATCATATACTACTACACACTGGAGAGTGTCAGAGTAGCAGGGGTTGTAGGTCAGCTGACCAGTCCATAGCTTTTAGTTGGTAGATTATTTCACACATATACCCTCGGATTTTAAAGCTCAATCTCAAAATCCCTCTGAATTTAAAAATGATTCCATGTTTTCTCTTGGAAGAAGGAAAAAAAAAAAAAAAGATACAGAAAGTTTTTTCCCCCTACCTTAGAGAAGATCTTTGGTGTTATTTGACTCCACTGTCCAGCCACGGGTGAAAGCATATTGCCCAAAATACCACAGGCAAGCATATTGTAAAATAATTTTGATAACAGCTAATCATTGTATGAAAAAGAAAGTAAACAATGAAGCACTTCAAGTGAGGACTTCCTCATGTCCAACTGACTGGAAAACAGGAGTCATTAAAGAGTCTCATCAGCTCTGCAACAAAACTATGCATGCCTTTTTTGACACATTTTAACTCCCAACAATATATCTTTAGCCTTTTCCAATCATTTTAGCAAAGCAAAGAAAACCATCCAGTATTATGGACAAGGCTCACAACTCTGTTCCCAAACAGTACCCTGGCACCGGCAGCATCTTGTCTTTTTTCCTGACACATTCTGATGGTAGGTAGGGTCACTTTAGACATCAAACTTCCATACCTGTGAATGAAGATAGGCTCCTGTTTGGTGACTGGGGTCTCTGGAAGGCTCTGAACAAAGTTAGATGCTTTGAACAGGGTGTGCGAATACACAGCATTGTGTACATTTGTCTTTCTGAAATGCAGTAGCATAAATATAATTTCTACACATTCTTCTGAATTATGAGCATGCTTTTTTTTGCATTTGGAAAGATTCATGGACTTTCATGCAAAGAGACTGTATCTTGCAACTCAAGAGAAAACAAAGAATTTTCAGTCATATTCCATGTTCTCATCATCATCATTGCTGGAAGAAATGGGTTTTTTTTCCTCCCCCCAATCTGTCCCAGCTACAAACAATTTTATGCCCCCAGAAGCGATGTCTAGATTTTTGCTGGTAGGGGTGCTGTAGCCAGCTTGTGGGAAAGCTTGTTTACCAACAGTGGTACTATGCAACACCTCCAGCTGTGAAAAACTAATAAATGGATCTCTCTTGCTGTCAAACTAGTGAAAGTGTCTTTTTGGATAAGAGAACCAAAAGCAATTTTTAAAGGCTGAGGTTATCTGTTATTAGACATACTTAAGATGAGTTACCACTAGATATATGGCTGCTTTTTTTTTTTTAAGATTTATTGTATTTCTTGATAGGTCATCAGTTAAGGATATTTATTACATCAGGCATCCATCCAACTGTTAAATGTCTTGCTCACTGTAAATCAGAATTTTAAGCTAGTTTTTGGATATGATACTACCCATATCTTAAAGCCAACCTCATCCTCAGTGGAAACAATATTAAATTAAAAACCATAGATATTTATAAATTATAATTTATAAATATAAAGTTATAATAATTAAAATACTTAACACAGAGTGATATTTCTTTGGATTTAAAATAAATGGTATCTATATGAAATGAAGTCCAATATTTAATTTTTTGACATTTGCCTAAAATATTTAAATATAATCTAAACTAAGGAGATATTTAAAGGTAGGAATCAATGCTACCCCCAAACTGCAATTTTCAAAAAATTGTAAGTATTGAACATTTGAAACATACAACCAAATTCAAACAAGTTCAAACATTTTTGGACAATCTGAATATTTGTTTTCGTGGGTTTGATACATTTAGGAAGTAGAGGCAGGTGAAGCTCTCTAATAACGCCTCCTGAAAGCGGCATGCTAGTAAAATCATAAAGCAGCCTGACATTAGGATGCGATACCCATGGGGTAAATAAAAGATGGAGTGGACAGGGAGGAGCCTTTTATGGCTCAGTCTATACTTCAAGAGCTGTGATGCTTGAAGGAAACAATTACATTGCATCTAATTTTTCAGACTTTCCAGAACAGTTTGTTGCTTTTTCTTTGGGTGGAACATTTGTACGAAGAGCTGAGTAAGCCTTTTATGCCCTCCTGCACTGAGCTGTCTACCCAAAGCCCTAATGCACTGCTTCAGGGTTAGGGCTCAACTCCGAAAGGGCACTGCCACAGCATCTCTGCTGTTAACAGGGAGAAAAATTCCCTCTCCTCTGTTTCTCGTGTGAGAGCAGAGTCTCTTCAGCTCTCCTCTCGTTCACCGCTGATGACCAAGAACTTGTCAGACAGAGTGAACTCCAACGTGCATTGGAAACATTAGGAAAAGATGGTGTCTGTTTTGCTAGTGCTCTGGGTTCTCACCTGCACATGGTCATAAAAGAAGAGATTTCCAGATTTCTTTACTCTTGGTAGGGAGATATTTCACTCATAGCCCATCTTTTTGCCCAAAGAAAGTGAGAAAGGGAACATCACGCCTTTCCATAGTCAGACTTGCTTCTTGATAATTCGTGGTCAGTTGAGGAGAAAATTTATTCAAGATTAAGAGAACGAAAAAAGGCAAAACAAGATAGAGAAAAAGAACAGAACAGGAAAGAGAAAATATGGATCTTTTTGTTTGCTCATTTGTTCTTTTGTATAGTCGATGATTCTTTTCTGTAAAATTGGTATTTTCAGGTAGTGTCTTTTGCCCCACCTTGGGTGAAAATTGATATTCATTGGGAAAATCAAAAACACAGCGATACCAGAAATTTCTACTGAAGTGCACTTGCACGATGTATCATGAAGCTTCAGGGGATCCATAAGTAAAGTACTTCTTACCCCACGCTCACAGGATGAGACGCTGTCTGGGAACATGAAGTCTACTCATTCCTCTCCAAAGACTTATTTTCTTCCACTCACTTGTGGGCTGCTTTCTGTCCCTGCAAGAGCACACAAAGCTGCATCACTTGGTGGTACAGTGATTTAGCACCTGAAGTGGGGAATTTACTTTCCTAATCTGAATTATTTTAACTGCCAAAAACATAAATGCTGCTCCCTCAGGCCAGGTACAAGGGAGGGAGCAGAATTTCTTCCTGTTCCTTCAGCAATCAGTGCTACCACCACAAAAGGGGCTTTGCCAGCACCACTGTTGGGGGATACAGCCCTCTGAGTTTGGTTTAGGGGATAAGTAGAAGGAGCAAATTTCTTGCTAGTTATAAATTGTCAATAAATACCAAGAGAGAATTTTACAAAAAAAAATGCTTCCGTGTCAAACAGAGCAGTTTCTGAGAGGGCTTTTCAGATACAGCCAAACAGCATTATGTTTCCTACATGCAGCTTACCTAATGCATATATGCACATTTACAAAAACACACACATGTATATACTTGGACATTTTGATACTGAAATAATTTCATGACCAGAACTTGGTGGTTAGAAGAAAGAGGTTGCTGGATTAGTAACACCAACCAATACCCTGTCTGTCAAGGCAGAATTAAGTCAACATATTTTTTAAAGTGTTAAAAATCTTCCTTTATAAACTTCACAAAAATTAACTGGAATATGGAATAGAGATGTAATGATCAGCTGCTTTGCTTTTCTGATAGGAGTCTGACTCAAATCCCAAACCTCCGAAGGTATAAGACAAATAGGAGACTTGTGCAAATTAATTTGCTAAAAGAACAGGTAATCATGAAAATTATCCCAACATTTGATGACAGGGAAGCCTGTGGTCATGCGTACCCAGTCACCCACACATCCTGTCACTGAAAACAAAGGATGCATATCAGAATTGAATTGCTAGGAAACCACTGCAAAAGAGCTATTCGTATCTACACAGGTAAATTAATTAGTAAATAAGCAGCAGCTTAGATGAAGCTGCTGCATCCTCAGCAAACTTATAACAAAGCCACCAGAGGCAGCAGGTCAAAGACATAATTTTTTTCATTGTCATTCTGCAGGTATGTTGCAATTATTCACTGTAATGCACTAAATACAGGGTCAGGCTTTTTCCGCAAAAGGCAATGTCAAAACTCCAATTGACTTAAATGGGAAGAGAAATGGGCATTAAGTGGGCAGGCAGATTTTCCTCCATGTCCACTAAGACTCGCAATTTAACACAATTACTTAAGACATTCTTTGCAATATTTCTCTAAAGCTGTTAGTTCATGAAATTTGTCCTCGAAGATATTTGTCTAATCATTAACCATTGACTAATTAGAGATTAATAATAAAATTTCCAACTGACTGCTTTGTAGGGGTCTTTCCTATTTCTCTGGGCTTTCAGGCTCCCTTCTCACTGCTGCACCCCTGAAAGGTGTGCTTTGGAGAGTCTCTCCTCTTCCCCTCAGCAGCCAGAAGGCTGCTGGATTTCATGCTCACCCCGATGAAGGTGCTCACAGACCTGTTACTTCGGGATAGTTGCCACTGAGCAAAAAAGCTTTACAGAAAATTATATGGAGCTGAACTCCATCTATATTCATGCAGTAGGTGTTCCAGATCTTACAGAGATGAGGATGACCCATTAAGGGTAATCTTCGATTAAGCAGATCTAAGCAGTAGTTCTCTTTCTTGTCATCACTTCTGCCTTTCACGAACATTTGTAAACTATGCTTTCAAGTTTTTTATTTTTACAAATATATGCTAGTTGATACATTTTACCTTAGACTGAGGTAAGAAAAGTGAAGAACAGCAAGGCAGTCTTCACCCAAAGGCCTGGCAAAACCTGGACTCTGGCACACCTTGTGCCCTCTGCATCACCACAGCATCCTTGCCAGTGTCCAGCAAGCCACAGAGCAAAAATCTCCATTTAACTGTACAGGCCAAGTGAAAAACTGGCACAACAAAGCAGGAGAGGGAAAAGTTTCTTCCAGAGACTTTGATGACTCTAAACAATCTCCAGCCAGCAATAAGGTACCGGCATGCACCTTCAAACCTGAACATCAGAGGGAAAGTATCCATCAGATTTGCATGCATAGTCACATTAATCCTTCTTACAATACGTTTGTCAAATACCTACATCCATTTTGCAGTGAGGTGGCAGACACCCAGATTTTCACTGTATTTCTCTTAATTTTGGCTGAGGACTTTTTACCATTTCCACTGAGCAACCATTATCTGGCATCACAGTCACCATAAGTGACAACTATTTTAGATCCCTTCTCAGAATTATTTATTACTGCCATGCAAACATTACGTATATCAATACAGCAAATTTTCCCATGGAATTTACTTTAAAAAATTTTTGCCCAAAGCCAATTTTTCTAAAAATGAGATCTTTCTATACAGTATTACTGCTCTAAGAAATTTGCATGTCTTTTGGAGTAGCATTGTCATCAACAGAAAACATAATGACATCATCCTTATTTTCAGGAAAAAAACACCCTCTGAATGTCTTGACATCTGCAAAGAGTTATATTGGACCAGCAATTCATAGCCAAGTGACTATGCAAACCCAGAGAAAACCATTAGTATAAAGCAGCCTGCTGCAACTGGAGTGGGAAAGCCGCTACAGCAAGAATCGGCTGAGCAGTAACCCTTGTGCATCAGATTTACATTTGAAATAAAACCTTCAGGAAATAAATGAACATTGTTGAAGAAGCGTTCACATGAGTTTATATGACACTTCTCTTTAGCTCTTTGTAGACTCTCTTAACTACAGAAATCAACTTTGATTTTTTTTTTTTTTTATTAAAAGAAGAGCCTAAAATCTAATTCAGCCTGTGCTGAACCTACTAAGATTACGATGGCTTCTACTCAAACCAGTGAAGTTGTCACAGATTCAGTCAAAATTTAGTTCAGACTGAAATGCTGTCTGAAATTTCAGGGATGGCCAGCTTAACCTTTGGGTAAACCGCTGCGTTTTTCAGACTTTTTTTTAAAGCTTGCAGACATCTCTCATTTCCAGGTCCAGTATCAAAAAGAATGGAAAACAGATAAGCTATAAAACACTTTTTCCTCCAAACTTAGAGGGATTTTAAAATTACATCAGTGGAGAATTCCACATATTCCACAATTTTAATCCATTCCACTATATTTCTTGCTAATCCAAGTTTGTAGTGTGTTCAAAATACAAACATATTTTTGACTGCTCACATAGTAGTGCTTCTGTTATTGGACTTGCCTCATTCTTAACTGATTCCTTGTTTAATCATGGGAACAGCAAATTTCAGTTTCCGTGACCACCCGTGCCAGAAAACTTTTTCCATATCCTTTCCACAAAGGAGGTGCAAGAGACATAAAATTGGGAACAAGGGGAACTCATGGTTAAACATGGCTAGAGCCAACAAATATTATCATATTATTAACGCACTATGTAAAATGTGTATGCTAATACCATCACCCTTATAGAAAAGGGGTAACATACGTTTACATCTGATTCTTCAGACTGAAAAATTCAAGGAAGTTTTTTTCAGCATTTCAAAACACCTTATAAATCACATTAGTACACCAAAAATCATTGGTCATACCACTGCATTTGTTCTTGTTTGCTATAAAGAACTGAGAGAGAGAAGTAAAGCATGCCTCAGATATGCATCTATTTCTGCCTAAAGAAAGTGTGTTACTGGTGTGTTTGCCATGAGCTCAGAGATGAGGATGCAACCCAAACCTCTACAGTCTGCAAATGCACTTCCACCAAATTCAAGGCAAAACTTCCTTTCAGTTTCAGCTCACAGAGAATTAGTGCAGCGGCAAAGCCTCCTCTCTCCCCAGCCTTGGCTCGCCCCCTCTGTTCAGACTGGCGCTGCCTATTCTGCAATAGTGGTTCAGGATCAGCTCCTGGATCAGGACCTGGTCCTTACCGAACACCCAAAGCTTCTAACCCTAATGCAATGTTTTGGAAATGACTTGCTAACAAGGGTTTGTCAAAATAGATTTTAAAAAACCCGTGGGAAAAATTTAAGGTAGTGGCAAGCAAACATATATCAACATCAGTTAAAAAATCAAAGTATGAATATACTGAAATGCAAACGGCCTCCCCCCAGAAAACAGGTCCTATTCTCAAAGTTTGCATTCCTGTGACAAACGCACAAACAAAGCATCACTTGATGTTGCTAACCATACTGTTCAAAGAAAGTGTCTCCTGCTTCTCTTTTACAGCATCCTCAGCCCAGTCTTTTTGTCTGTGGAGATAGTCTAATATGTAAATGTCCTTCTACAGTCTCTTCAGAATAAAAAGGAGGTCTTGGGAATTGAAATTCTATTTATATTTATCATAACTTGATAAGAGTAGAGTGTGTTTATTTAAATACTCTACCGTTATTTCTTCTTAACAACAGGCAGCTCTGAAGTGCAGTTATAAGTCTGTTTACACCACACATATCAAATTGACTTGCTAATGGTAACTTTTATTCGGTATCCATGGGTTACTGTGTCATGTGATTTGACATCAAGTACAGACAGTGCTGATTAGTAGCATCCAGTTCTGTCCATCTCTGTGCATCACTGAACCATCTGGTCATTTATTCACTAATAAGCCCCTAATGGCCCAAATATTCACCGGCCTGTCATTGTGACATGGCATAAAATGCCTACATCTTTCAACTTGCTTTGACATGTTGCTTGTTTCACATCAAAACCCGTCATTTACAGGAAAAGAGCTCAGAGGGGTAAAAACTTGACCTAATCTGCAGTGTTAACACAAAGACAGAGGCTTTGTTATCTGGTAGCCTGACTGAAAGCATGTAAATGGGCATGAATTCATTTTGTACATTTTTTCCATGCTCATTTTACAACATTCTTTAAGTTTGGTATCATTCCTAATATGGGTTTTTATGTGGGTTTTGCTGTGAAATCTCTTTTCTTTATCTGTTAATATTCTTAGGAGTGCTTTAAAGGGAGCTGGATTCCCAGAGACATTTGTCAGTTTTCTATACGGAAAATGTGTATCAATGGGAATATTATGGGCAGCCACCAAAGTTTTCTAAACCCTTCTATTAAAAATTAGTATGATTAATAATTTTACTTTGCGTCTCTTTTATCTTTGCCTAGATATCAATAGGCAGTGTAATACTTCCTGCCCTAAAGGACAGGAGAGGAGATGCAATAACTATTTCCAGTGTAGGATGTTAGATTTTGCAGAATCTTTCTAGATGAGAAAAATCTCACAGTATATAATCACACAGCAAAGTCAAACACGTTATTATTTAAAAGTCATGAATGCTTAGTAACTGAAAAAATTTCTCTCTTCAGCCCCATCACACAAAATTGCTGGGGAAGAAGGAGGTCACAATCAATGTTTTATTTTTTTTAATCTTACTGGATATGGCCACAGTTAAAATAGTTTAAAAAAAGCAAACACCCATTAAACTAATTGCTGTTGAAATCTTGGTTAATACATCATTAAAATGTGATTAAAGCATGATGTAATTGATTGTAACTAGAACACTTAGGGTGGTTTTATGGCTCTGCAGTCATTGGTGTGATGGGACACATAATTCACCCAGTATGTTAGCTTCACTTGATGTGTGCCTCTTGGCACACTAGCTTCTTGAAGCAAGCATACTCTACTCAACAAAAACTTCCATTGTGTTGCTTTCTGGCTGTTATGCTGGTTCTAAGGTGATAAGTAAAAAACAAAAACAAAAACAACCCCAAACCCAAAATTATTTTAACATGATAGAACATTTGCTTTCTTTTTTAGATAACTGCAGTGCTTAAAATAGCCTGTTATTTTCTTTTTTTGTGGGCTGACGTTACGTATATGTTACCGGTAGTAGTTCCTGTTAATGACATGAACATCATCCAGGATAAATTCTCTGCCTGTGCATGCTAGTAAATTTTATCAGAGAATTCAGGTCAGCTAATGAATCAATTTGAATGCTGGCATCTTCATGCTGAGATTCAATCAAGTTTAAATTTCATTTAAAATTAGTTAGTCAACTAACTAACCAGTCAAGCCCATAACTAAGTCTTAGGATACATACACAGAATTTAATGTATGTATTCAAATGTTTCTACTTTTTGATTATTCACTTTACCAATCCTTGTTACACAATGTTATTCTCAAGGGCACCAATAAACACATTCACTCCTGTCTTATAAGCTTGAGAATACCTTTTGCACTTACTCAGAGCCCTCAAAGCTAGAGAGGGCTAGAAAACAATCGTGTTTTGTGAAAAATGTTGAGGTTTATGAAACTAATCTCTATTCAACATTAAAACAAAACCCAAAGCAGAGCCAAGTCAAGCAAGATATGAATTGATATCTTTCTAAGCCCCTAAATGGGTATCTTATTCATAATGTTGTTAATTCCTCTTGCTCTAAAGAAAAATCTCATCTGACACATGCAAAATCTTTTTGACAACATTTAATCAAAGTGGAAAATTGCTATGAAAAAAAAATAAAAATCTGTTTTGATGACCTGTCATTTTCTGATGGAAAAAGCAGTTTTGTCAACAACACAAACCCCGATCAACTCAGGATATATTCCTGTTTGTGCAAATAGGACTTAAAGGTACCAAAATACTACAGCCTCTTGTAGGATTTGTTCTTTGATTCTAAATTTTAACATGCTGAGCAGTCTCAAATCAGTACTTACGGTAATGTTAAATACAGTTACTGAGTATGAATGGCAGCTGGAGAGTGGTTCTTTTGCATTTTATTTATGTTTTTCAGATTTTGACAATTAAATAAATGCATGTTAGTTGAAAAATTTCATTCTAGCTATTTCAGTCAATATTGACACTTCTAAAAACTTTTAGAATTTTAAAACCTTTTTTCAGGTACTGATCCTTTGAAATTGAGTCTTAATTTTTTTTTTATTTGAAATTTAGTTGACATAAAAGCAATTACTTGAAATTAGTCAGAAAGAATAAAAAATATATTTTTTAGTTAGATACATTATTGAAGTGAACCATGTTGATATTGAAAAAAAAAAATTTAACGTTGAGTAAGAGAATGAATTGTAACCACTTCCATAACCCTGATGTCTCTCGGGAAAAACATTCTGGTTGTCTAATGGGCAATCTCTCAGAAAAATCCCAGTTCTGCTCAGTATCAAATAAGCCTGGACTCACCACCAGCTCTCATGGAATAGTGCTCATGGAATGGGAAATGGAGAGAAGTGTTTACTTCTGAGATTTAGGGGGAAACTTCCTCAGAAGAGTTACACTGCTCTATCTGGAATAATGGGGGTTTTTTTTCAGGACACAGCACAGGACATCTTAAATGCATCTTGAACATTGTGTTTTATCAACTACTGCTTATTATAGGATTTGCAAAAATCTTTAAAGCTAATGATGTCGTCAGTAGCAGGTATGCAAATATAAATGGAATATTTGTTAAACTAAAAAGACATGATTCATTTCAACAAGAGTAAATGTGTCATGCAGCAACAGTCTCGTAGATATTGGGTGGCAATATCTGTGATCATCAGCTGGCCATAATTTGAATACAGAGCATTTGTAAAAATTTCATCCTGTTTTTAATTGCATAAATGCAAAATCATATTGATAGTGCATAGGCATTTCAATCACTGGGCCATGACTTCAGCTAGATCCATTTGAATCAGAATTAGCAGAACACAGCACTGCCTATTTTTGTAAGAACAAAACAGAACAGAAGACAAACCGATTGCTTGGCTGCTGCTAAAATTCAAAAGCTAGCCTTTTTCAGGAAAAGTTTTTCCATAGCTGATCTTTAACATTTACCAAACACATGTGGCTGCATCCTCAAAGTGGCTGTTTAAGAAGCCGGCTAATAAGTATTTAAAGGAAATCTTATTATTACCTTCTTATATACAAGATAATAAGATTGCATTTACATAACACTATTTAACCAAAGGTCATACACTACTCAAATGAGAATAAATGATATTCATAATTTTTAAACAGGTGAAAAAAATCACAGCTGACAAAGGAGATAAAAAAGGTTGCACGCTCAATCAGTAGAATAGCACAGCTGTCCCACTACGTCACTTTTTTTGATAGGGTAACTTTGGCCACCTTCCCCAGATCTTCTTTGCGGAGCATTTAGTTCCCTGCTCTTCAGAATATATACCAATATCTTAACACCGATAACATTACAAACTGTGTCTCTACAGCAAGCAGAACTGCTTCTTTTTTAATACATTTTTAATTCAATGTAGTAAGAAGAAAATGGTTCCTGGCCACTGGTGAAAAAATCTGCCACCAGGCTTATACACACTGAAATAGCAGCATATTGCTACTGTTTGCTTAGATGGAAATTAATGCAGTAACAGCACATTTTAATACTGAAAGCCAAAAAATGTAAAATCTATTCAACCAGCCTCTGAGTATTTTTCTTGAAAATATCAACGTTTTCATATATAGAACTAAATGTTTGTGAAAGCAGTACTTGTACAACCAACTAAAACAGCAAGCATTAATACTGCACCCTTTTAGATAAGATCAGATCATAATGGTATTTTTTAACGTTCCACTTAATTACTTCCTAATCCTGCAAAGATATTTATGCATTTGCTTAACTTTTCATATGTGAATATTTTCATTGATTTAACATGTATCCAAGTTTTTGAAGTAATAGGGCCTGAGCACAAGGCTAATTATATGCAAAGAGCATTTGTAACTCTCTTAATGACATCAACTGTCTCATATTTGAAACTAAATACGCCTACCGCCCTGCCTAACTGTTGACTTTCTATTAAATATTTTACTTGGAAACAGAGTGGTAGAAATTGAATTTTAAACTTGCCTATTTGTATATTTAGACCCAAACTGATGCAGATCATACAGAAATAAACACTGTTTATTAATGCAGCAGAAGTGCTGCTGGTACATTAACCACACTATCATCAAGAATGTCAAAAATATAGCATGCAGCTCTACATTGGCAGGCACACTGGGAGTGCCTACCGTATGCCCCCACACGTGAGACAAAGTTTGTAAAATTCAGATCCATTAGTACTTACAAAGACTTAAAAGAAGCTCTCTAATGCAATAAACCTCAAGTAGGGTCAAATATATGTTGTAAGCTACTGAACAGGCTACAGTGATATCCATATGATGAATTGAGATGCAGACCTAGATTTTCAATGAGTCTGAGTCCGTCTTTTGAGATAGTTGTCACAATGACTTGCCACTACAGCTTTGGGAGTGCAACTACTCATACTTGTGACTGGCTAGGTATTCACAACAGCAGACAAAGCACCCAGCACTCTGATCTCAAAGTCACCCTTTTTACTACAGCGATGTCAAATACTTTAATAGGTGATAGAGCAGAGCAAAAGAGCAAACGGACCACTTCCACACGTGTCTATTTGCACACATGGAAAAACCTATCAGCCTCCTCGCATTTCCAGACTCACTAATCACTCACAAATGATCTGATCCCACGTTTGCTCCCTGAAGTAATTAACTAACAAAGGTGATTATCCCAGGGTCACCATCAGGCTACCAAGAAATGATTGTTACCACAAAACAGAAAGACTGGAAGCGAGAAAACCACAATTTTCTCATCCAGTATACAGTTAAGAGCCACTCTTCTGCAATAAGAAAACAGTCACTTAAATAAAGTCCAGTACATGCCAGCTGTGCTTCAATGGGACAGAGGCTCTAAAGTCAACAGCAAAGATGCATTAAATGCTGCTTTATCTGCTTACTCTAGCGAGCAGTCATTTGTTATTTTCTACCAGAATTGATTGCCCCCTGTAACTTCTTTTTTAGGTTTTCACGGGAAATAACAGAATGTCACAAGGGTCCTTAGGTGACAGAGGCTCTGCCACACTGCGTTGTCTGCCAAGATATAAATTAACATAATTAAATAATCCATGACAGAAAAAATATGATTGTTACAGCATATACTGTCATCACTGATGTTAACAAAAACTTAAAGCCTTTATCAGTTGAAATTCATCCATCATACAAAAAGTAGGTAAATAAATTAGAGATAGACCTACCATAGGGGTCTATCCTTATTCCTGGTTCAGCAATAGAAGGCTTTATGTACATTTTCTTGATCCACTGCATTTGATGCACATTCTAGACTTTTTAATTGACATCTGTATGAGTATCTGATGACAATTTCATTTGTGAACCTGTTTTCTGTGGTCCTTCTACTACAAAAAAACCACAAATATTCTCTTCTCATCAGTTGTCCAACACCCTGGTCAGTGTTTTCAGAAAAATCCCTCTTGTTCTGGAAATCCACTTTCTAGCAGTCTACCTGGAGACTCCTAGGAGATTCTTAGATCTTTAATATATACAAATTAATCCAAAATCAGTGGCATTTAAGGGTGTACAGTAATTCTGAAAACAGAGTCAAAACAAACTCACATGCTCAAAATCACAGACACTTTTGGGAAAAAGAAGACCCGTAGTGTACACTCACCATAGGTCAAAGTAAAGCTGTAGCACAAGTGTTGGTCTTGCTCTACAATCAAGTGTAAGAGAGAGCATTCAGTGTACATTTCCCAAGGGGCCAAGTCCTAAAGACCTCACTCAGGCAAATCTCTTTTTGGTTTGGATCTAAGAGTTGAAGATTTTTACCCTTCAACAACGGGTCTGCTGCTGCCTCCTTTTCCCCACTGCACTGAGTAGATGATGCAGATGATGCCCTGTGATCTGCAACAACACCAGTTTTGCCACTAAGTACGCTCTCTTTTGTAACAGAAGACTATACTAAAGATGGGCAGAACTTCTCTTTTTCTTCAGCCCTTTGTATGTCCTTAGAATCTATTTCTGCTGAGAAAAATCCAGAGGAATATTTGACTTGTCTATTCCTGTCTCTGCAAGAACACTTGCAGGCAAAGAGCAGAAGTGGAAGGAGCGTGGGAGCCATTCCATACAAGCTATTGCTGCTATGCCAGATCTTTGGAAATAAAGCAAAAATGCTTTTGCAAAAACTTGTTTCCTAATTCTGATTAAAATAGAGTTAAGTATCTAAATTTTGGATGCAGTTGAACTGAAATGAAAGAAGACTTCCTATGTTTTTCTCAAACTCGTACCCTAGTTTTCTCTTAGCCATTTGTTCCTCCCAGTCCCAAATTTATGGGCAGTGTCCCACAGTAGCCCGTCCTAGTGGCGAGACCCATTACACTCTTTCTTTGCATGCCAAATTCTGACTTGGATTCTTTTCTTACATAACACATCCAAAATTCAATTCTCAGAAACAAGCCTTAGAGCACAAACCACCAGACCTCTCCCTCCCTTGTCATGCTGCACTGTTTGCTTACTTTCAGAGAAAAGATGAGCTTCCCTTTAGCTGGCTTAACTCCAGAACTAATTATCTGAGATTAGTGACCTGCACAAACCTTGTTGATTTCAAGGAAATTCACCAAGCAGGCTCCAAAACAAATGCAAAAATCAAAGGTTTTTCACATTGACAACAGCTCCTCCAAAACCACAAAAGAAAATGCAGACAAAAGCAGAAACTTGAAAGGTGCCACTATATGGTTTAGGATACTCTATTAACAAATCTTCCCATTTTTAGATGTTTATCTATATTTTTGTTTTCCTTAGTGATTTAGTCCCTTGTTTTTCCCCCCCAGGGTGAATCCTACTAAATACTATACCCTGTCATTACTCTGTATCAGGTCTCAGTTTTCAGTGGTTTGGATGTGTCATGTTTTGCCCAACTAACGAGGCATGGCCATCAACCCTAAATTTCTAATGTAAGCAGAAAAAGGAGAAAATAAGAGAACAAAGGGCATAAGGATAAGCCTTTCCTTTATCAACCCTTGTTGGTTTGGACTGTAAACTGTCTTAGATAAAGACTACCTCTTCTCACTGGCATGAACATCAGATAGTAAAATGGGAGCTTAACTGTGGGGATAAATACCACAACAAAGGAATAGCAATTCTATTATTAACATTCCATCTGCTTTGATTAATTTTCTTGTGACAATTTTAGAAAGTGCTTCACAATTGCTGAGTTCCTAGCTGCTGTACACAGTACTAACACCATCTTGAACAGTATCAAGGGCAACTTAACAAAAGCAGCATGGAGCCACATGTATCTGGGTTGGACTCTGCTATAAGACACAGCTCACTCTGCCTTTCTTCTTGGTCACAATTTTCAGAAGTATTTTCATGAAGGCCCTTGAACAGTTCACCATCACTGCTGATTTTTAAAAATGTTTAGGCCACAGCAGCTAAACCTATTTCCATGTTCAGGATGCCCACTGACTTTTCACAGAGTATCACACTAGTATCTAAAACCTGGAGTCAGGATCGTCATCATACCTGAGCCTCCCAAATGCAATGAAAACACTTTTTCCTCCAAGTCAGGATCTCACTCTATGGAAAAGCAAAGCTTTCATAAGTTAGAGTTTCTCACAGTTTAATAGTTAAATGAGAGAAAATGGTTTGCTAGTAGCTTTCAGTTAATTTTTGACAAATAAAGGAGACGCTTAGTTTAGACTACTTAGCCCAACAGGCTAAGGATGCTAGGGATTAAGAGTGTAGGTTTGGAAGGATTATATCATGGAAAGAGAATAATCAATACTATTTAGTTTTGGCACCTTTATATTCTTTTAATTTCCACCTACTGTAAGAACAAACAGTGCTGAGCAGCAGTCCAGAAAATGTTGCTGAAACAGAGAGTATTATATAGAGGTTTGTAACTCTTAATAAAAAAAAAAAAGAAAGAAAGAGAGAAAGATGCTGAGATAAATCATTCATATTTATTCATATGCTTGTCTGTAGAGGGAGCATAACTTTTATATTAATTTCAAGACTCAGACTTTTGACCGAGTTTATACTGGCAATATCTGTTCTATAGTCAAAATTGTATCAATCTCTAAGATTGCATGTTAAAGCCAGAAGGATTATCTTCATATATTATTAAATCCAATGTATATATAAGTAAGTCTTACTGATGCAAACTGTAGTGCCTTCTTATTCTGAGAATAACAAAAAAATAGGCTGAATGAAATAAAACAAATGAGAGTGTCCTTTTTATAAAGCAAACATAATGCAGTAGCAGAACTCCATTAACTACAGCATAGCAGGGGGAGGTGTTCTGGGTTTTGATTTTTGGTTGCTGGTTGGTTTTTTTTACAATTAGCTACATTTGCACATTTTTTTTAAATTGCTATAAGGAGTTCATGAAGGAGTGACTGTATCTGCACATTTTCATTTCACTGTACTGTAATTTAATCTCAGCAAATGAAAAATTTTTGCAGCAGTGTGAATGGGAATGCTAGGCATTATTTGCCTTTTTTCCCAAACTTGTCAAACAAATAGCTGTAAAAGCATTCAAGCTTTTATGTCTTACACAAACATTGGTTTATAATTTTGCATGATGTTAAACCATTCTAGAACTTCAGCTCAGAAGGGCAATCTCCAAGGCTTCTAGGCAAGAAGCATCCCGATATTAGGTACTATGTATAAGAGAATAAGTTACTTCAAGGTACCAATAACATCATTGCAATTCATAGACATTCATGTCATAGGAAGAAAAGGCAGAGGCAATAGATTAAGTAGATGAAGATCTATCATTCCCAGTTCCACTTCTGGCTGGAATGATCTCAAGCCTATCACTTTTTTCTTAACGACTTTCTTCACAAAACAGAAATACAGGGGGCAGAGTCATGGGGGCACTGAGGAAAAAAGTTAAGATCACCCATAGAACCCAGGAAAACATTAATTTCTCTCCTCAATTTCATAAGCCAGTGAATCCTTCTGGAGATGAACTGGTTGCCTAAGTAATGGTTATATACATCTCTTCATACACCTTTCCTGAACTCCGTTAAAGCTCCTGCTTGCAGACCTTTAGCAAGAGATGAGAAAATTCTTATTTATCCTCTGATATTATCCTCTGAGTGAAAGAAAAGCCCTCTGTGTATTTAACTTACACTTTATTTGTTTTTAAAATATATTTAGGCACTCCTGTGCAATTTGTTGCTAACACTTAATAAGCCAAATCCTTTTAGATATTTGTCTACAGCTGTAAAATTCTCTGCTGGCCTCTTCCTCAAACTAGAGGTTTCAGCCCCAACTTATTAACAGATGCCAGTGAAAAATACCAACTCCAGAGACCTTCCCACAGTGCCTCGTTCAGCCCACTGCCCTTTACACTTTGCTTGTAACCGATAGAGAGTCTTAATGTGCATATCCACAGGTGTGTAAGGCAGCCCAGGAACTAGTGTCTATGCACTAATATCCCTGTGAAGGGCAAGCCAGGCAATCAAGCATCTTGATTTTAGCCTCCATGCAAAAGGTCAGATTAGGCACTCTCTTGAGGTCCTCACTACATTTCTGATTCTGTGCTCATGCTGTGACACCTGCAAGAAATCCAATAGCTAGGTAAAGCAGGGTTGTAAGGAACTTGGCAAGAAAAAAACAGCATTTGTTACTGAAAATACAGATAAACTCAAAACTATCAAATACAATCCCCTATCTGTCCTTTCTCATTATTTTTATTATTCGTTATACACATCCTAACTCAACAACAAGATCTTTGTTGTTTCCTCCCCAGCACACAGCCGTGGGCTTGCACAGAGCTCCATTCACATGCCCCTTGCTCTTGCATGTGGACACATAGCGATGGGTGCTTTGTTCCCCACTAGGTGTCCTGTTTGAGGGCATCATGGACTTCATCACCATCCAGGTATGAAAAGCTGCTTAGCAGGCAGACAGCGATTGCTTGTATCAGCTCAAGGTTCAACAGCTCTTTCCAGAGTAGTTCCACATTGAATTACTGCAGTGTTCCCTATATGGGAGCGAAGAGAACCAGCAGAGGACCTGGTGAGATTCACCCTCCTCCCTGAAAGAGCTCCTTTGCCAAGTGTGCAGTCAGCAACCTCTTTCAAGATTGCTTAACCCCTGCCAAGATTTAGATACACTGTGTGTGGCAGCGGTACTCGGCTCTAACAGCCTGCATACTAGGGAGCCTGGAAGGGACAGGGGCTGCGTGTGTGGTCAGCACCATCAGTAACGAATCCCAGCCTGTGCAGGGAAAGCTGGGTCCTCTTTCCTCACAGAGGACATTACGCAGCATATCTGGAGGAGACCAGCTCTCCTAGGCACTGCTGGTAAACTGCTCTCCAGAATTACAGTAGCAGCATTAGAGTTAACTAAACTCTAAATCTGTTAAGATGGAGAAATCTTAGACGAATACAGCACTGCTGGGAAATAAAAAATAAGAAGAAATTCAACTGTAACCAATCCTGACTTCCTCTAGACAAGGCAACTAAAGAAAAAAAGACCTGTAAGAGCCCTCTGTAGGCTATTCAGACACCTTATTTAAACTTTGTAAGAGGATCTGAAACCATAATGATGGTCATATGTAAATACCAAACAGCTCAGTTATGTCAGGAACCACTTACCCACAGGAATTTTTTTCTGCAAAGGATGCCAACAAACACCTATGGACTTAAAAATGAGATTCTAATACATAACAAAAGTTGCAATTCTCTTTAGTGGTAAAATCAGAAAGAGCCCATGCCAAAGCTATAGCCACAGAAAATCCTAACGTGGTCATGAACTCACGTTCTGCACAGGCTCTTCCACTAAACATTAGTGAAGCACATCTTTGGGTCCTAATTTTCCAAAACTTTGATACAGAGCCTATCTTTAATAACTTAAATTTTCAGTGTTGAGCAGATATATGTGAGGCCCTGAAGCTCTATAATCACTGTATTTTAAATTTTTTTTTAAATTCAGTGCAGTTGTCAGATATGTGCTCATTTTAATTATGCATAGGTGGGTTTGCAGTGGCATCAAGTGTGCAATTAGCCTATTCCCAGGTGAATGTTCTCTGCAGATATGTCACTGGAGAAACCCCTTTCACATCTTTGCCTATTTGGAGGTGGCAATGATGTCTCAAGCTGTGTTGCAACAATACCTTCCTACACGATAGCACCAGCAGTTCTGAAATACACTCTGCAGAAAGCTACCAAGGAAGGTCCTCGCATATGGGCACGCTCTGCTCTGGTGTTTTTCCTGAGAGAGAGGTGTAGCACATAAGCAAAGCCACTGATAAATTATGATACTTTAGAGGATCTGCCTGTAGGTCAAGCGGAGAAGTATGCAACTGAAGAGCCATACCCACTCTGTCAGTGCTTGCTTGAGAAACATCTGGGTCTAATCCTCCATCAATGCAGGTCTAAATAACACCAACTCCAGGGCAGTCTTCAGCTCAGGTTGGTGGAGCTCCAGTTGAGCAATGCCAGTTTAACCCAGCAGAGCTTCTCCCTTCACCTTAGCACACAGAAAGCATCGCATATTAAGCAGAGATACCAAAAAAAAAAAAAAAAAAAAAAAGGAAGTGTTTTCTTTCCCCCACCTTGGCTATTTCTCTCAGCACCATCATACAGATAACTGTTATATACATCACTTTTACAGACTCCTCTACCCACCCAATTGTAGAGCAATACACAAAGATGTTAGAAACCTTTTTTGGGGCCTACTTCTTTTCAAAAGGTTGCTGTAGAACAAACATGCTCCAACAGTAAAGCTCTTATGCAGAGCAATGCATACAGGTGGCCCTTAGTTTCCCCTAGACAATACACTGCTGAGGACCACCAAAACCAACTGAAAGACCCTTTCCATCCAAGTTTGCCATTAACATGCTGCCTTTCCATGGCCCAAGACCCCAATGCCCTCCTGGGGGCCAGGCTGTGCTGCTGGGGCCCTGTGGCACGAGTGGATGACTGAAGCTAGAGGACAGGGGTCCGAGCTCCCACACCGCCCCAGTGCTGAGGATGCCCTCTCTCTCCATGGGTGCTCCCATGTCAGTCATCTGTGCTCCTGGTGTTTGTCACCCCGGGATGGACTGCAGGGCACTCCCAAGGCTTTACAACCAGTGAAAATCGGCACCAGCTTCGTAATTCTGGCACAACATGTCTTCGCTTTGAAGTCTGGTTACTGGTTTTTACAGTTCTATTTTTAAAATGTATTAAAGATGTTTAAAAGTGGCAGGGACTTCCAATAAAAGCCATGTCATCCAGAATCAGGATGCTGGTCCCAATTTAAACTCGCTGTTAAACAATAGTATATCCAAATAAAAGTGCTCTGATTTACAAAATACCTCAGACTGATTGAACATTTATTATCCAGTTTTTCTCTTTTCAGGTCTTCAAAGGTCATTCTCTTATCTTTTTCTTTTCTTTTCTCTTTTAAATCTTCAAGGCTTTCCACAACTACTGTATGGAAAAATAGATTCACTTACCATATTTAAAATCAACTGTTAACAGGAAATACTAAAGTGTAACAAAGCAAAGATTTTGCTAATAAAGATTTACATTTCTCTTGGCTCTATGTGTGATCTAAACAGCTTACAACATTGTCAGAGCTCCACTTTCTGAAACACACCCAGGATATACTGCAACTAGCTTCTGTATTTGATCATCACACATTTCTGTTTTCCCAATAAAACTCATAATTAAAACTTTATATCCACAGCACCTTGGATTTTCTATTTGGAGAAGCAAAAGAATGTAAACAGGACAATGCCTGAAGGAGAGCATCACTCCAAGGAGGAGCCCAGAGGAGCCAGGGCAGCCTAATTCCCTGGGTCCTCCTGGAGTTTGAAGACCTTCGTCTGTGACTGACCTCCTGTTTCTGCAGTGATCCTGGGTGAATCATTTCACATCTCCATCTGTCTCATCTGCTTATGTTGAGCTCCTCAGGGCAGGGGTTTTCTCGTGCTTTGTGTATTTATGCAGGGTAACTCTGTAACTTAGGAATTGATGGTGATAATATTACTAACTGATAGAAATCAAGCACAATACATGAGTAAAAAATCCAGCAAAATTTAATGTACACAGGAACTGAGTTTGACGACCCAGGAGGAGCCATCCTTTGTATAAAACTTTTGTGAAGATTTTAATCACTAAAGTTTGTGTTTCAGTGGTCTATGCTCATATCTTGTAGTTATGTCTTAGCAACAGGCAACTAAAACAGAGTTCCTTCCCTATCAGTTCACACCGTGTTATAGAACTCCACCATAAAGTTTCACATTAATACCCAAAAATCTACAGTATCTTCTAATACCTTTGGCAAGTACATGTAATAAAAAGTTAATGGAAGTCTGAGATGTAAGTAACCCACTTGAACCTTCTCTCCTGTCAGTACCTTTCCTAAAAATGGGAAAATCTCTATTTCCCATTCCACAGACTCGAAAACCAGGCCAAAGGATAAATGAAGTAACCTGCCCAAGATGATGCTGACTTGCACTTGTACGTCCTCTGCAGTGGACCACACCACTTGTCAGACAAATTGCACTGTAATAGTGAAGTAGTTAGGCCTTCAAGATTCATGTTTAGCAAGTATTCCTAAAATTCTGATTAAAGATTTTGTTTGCTGGTGGTTTTAAATTGGATGTGTCATTTTGTAAGTGACAGATGGCTACTATACAGTAGGTGAGCAGGTTTTTAGTTTAGAACAGCAAATACAAGAATACATTGGCACCAAGTTTCAGGTAATTCTTTCTACTGAACTCTTGCCAAAAATGATATATTTGTGTCCCACTTCTAGAAATATAAAATATGCAAGTGGGTTTGGTTGCCCTTAGTAAAACCTAGTGTACTGAAAAAAATAGCATTAAATTGTTGTTTTATAAATAAAACACTAAACAGATCAAAGAAATATTTTCCCAGAAGTACACATGATTTTCTCTCAATATATGCAGATTTAAAAATGGGAATTTCAGCAAGGAAATAAAGGCAAATTCTAGCTTACAAAAAACAAAAAAGCAAACAAAAAAAACCTAAAAAAACACCCCAAAAAACCCAAACCACAGAAAACAACCACCAAAACCAAACAAAAATCGCACCATCCCAAAACAAACCATCAAACTGCAAAAATCAGCATATATATATGTTAGTAGAGCTTAACCAACATGTAGAAGTATGCTGTATATTTTATAGGATGAGTAACTACATTTAATGTATTCATATAATTTTCAATTATTTCCTGTTGACTTTAGAAAACAGTGAGTTTCAACATTCACACAGAGTACATTCACTCAGAGACTCAATTCTACTCATTGGTCTTACCAGCTCAAACCATTGGAACTTATGTCACCTCAATGTTCAAGAGACCCAGAACACATGGAGGAATTAAAATGATTATTTGTACATCTCAGAGCAGAACTTCCATTGAAATTTCAGGGTAGCATAAAGGGCTGCGGCAAAGAAGTCACAATGTTGTCAGTTCACAATGAAGTCCAAAGCCCATCCAAGATCTACGCACCTCATTAAGCCAGCCTGTGTAACACATCTTTCTGTGCGGTCCACAGCACATCAGGGTGGGCATGACTGGCCAAGCTCACACTGGCCCTGCTTCTCAGCCAAAAGCTGTACCCACTCCCACCATCAGTTACTGGCACGAGGTCTTCCACGTGCCTGGAACAAAGCCTGAAATTATGCCTCCATCTTCAAACAAAAATACTTCTACCAGTGGTAAGGGCTTTGCTGCTGCACCCGATGGTATCTTTATTGTTTCAAAATTTAGCTAATATCCTGATGCAGCGTGCTACAAAGTCACTAAGCATCATGCAGTAGGTCAAGGTTAGTCTTCTTTTAAAAAAAAAAAAGTGAGAAAAGGTAAAAAGTGAAAGAGTTAGAGGTTAGACTGCTATTTTTCTGAGCAAGATTTCAGACATGCCTTCTCAGTCTAACAACATATACTAAACACAAACAAACCAAAAATCTTATTTGCTGAGAAATAAGGCACCACTAATGTAAGTCCACCAAAGACTAGTAGCTGTCTCGACTAGTAGCCAGGATGCTCTAGTTTCTAGCAGTCAACAGCTCCAGTTCAGCTCCAGTATTGCTGCATTTTTTCTAGTCATCTGGTAGGAAATCTCACTGCACAGCATGGCATGGTGTATCATCACACTGATTTCAGAGAAGCCCAGGCTGGATAAGAGCATGGATGGATGCAAATTCACGTGTACTGTTTGCATCCACCATATTGTAAACTGTTTAAGTCAAGCCATGTGGAGGAGGTACCTTTACTGATCTTCAGTGCCAAATTTTTTTCAGTTCTGGTGGTCTGTCCTTATCTGATGTGATTACTTTTTTTTTGGTGGTTGTTCTCTCATTTTTCAAGTCATAACTACTGGTTCTATGCACATTTGTGCCAACTAGATGCATGCTGTGTTAGTTCTTTTGTATTCAGAATAACAGAAGCAGCTACATTGCTGTTAAAATACTTCATCTCAGCACATGGTACTGCTTCAAGACAATAATTTGAAAACCAGCAGCAATGGATAGAAACTACTCCAGCCCTGACTATTCATGCACTGGCAATCAAACTATGTGCAGGTTTTAGAAGCTTTTTCCTGTAAACTCTTCACTCTCCAGACAGTGAACATTATTTGGCCATTCTTGTTTCTTGGCAATTAGAATCTGAGTTGCTCTTGAACCTGATCTGATTAATCTTGGTTTGTAAACTTTTATTCCCTAGAAAACACAGTCATAAGCAGAAAAGACATAAAATTGAGTCTTATCTCCATTAGGCTAGATTAGGTTAATATCTTAGAGCTACTTAGAGTAATCTGATGGAAAGAAGGGTCAGCTTCCTTAAAGTATCTGAAGAAAAAATAAACTAACTGCAGGATCACTTTGATATTGGGAAAAAAATCATACAGATCAATGATCTTTTCGAAGAATCAGTAAATGGTACAAGGTGGTGGTGTTGAATGGTGCTGCTCCTGCTTGGAAAGCCAGCCTAAAACATAGGCTGTGGGTGCCAGAAGAGGGACTTGAAAACTCGTACTAGGGAGAGTGGGGACTGGGAGGTGGCTGCCTACAGAATTCAGCTTCTGTGCCAAAAAACAAATAAACAAACAAACAAATTCACTTAATCATTTGATTAAATGCTATATTCTAATATGAAAGCAAAGAAAAACAAAGCAGAAAAGAAATTTAAGCTTTGCTGAAAAAGGAGCAGGTTTCCTTTAACGCTACCCAACAGCAGACAGAGATCCTGCTATAACGAAGGATCTCGTGTTTGTAATACCTTCTGGAGCCTCACAGTAGCAGTCAGCTGCTTAGCTAGTACACAATGCTAAATCTTTCCATACTTATTAGCCCCCATTTGTCCAGCATATCTATGTATGACTTCATATTGCAGCATCAGACCCAGATTTCCCCTTTACTCCGCAGTTTAAGCTTAACATTTGGACTTAGATACAGCTATTTCCATTGTTACTGTATATTTTCAATACTAAGAGTATTTGCACATCTTGTTTTAACCTACGAGCCACAGATTAAGCGTAACACTATTTCATCATTTGTATCTTCCATGGGGGTCTGCAGTAATTGCTCCTACTGCTAATTTTTTTCCTTAGACACAGGAGCAAAAATAACAAAGACACGAGTGGATTATTACATACTGAAAAAAATATCCTTAACATTCTGACAAAGAGTGGTCTTAGAGCTCTTGCATGTTTGCTTTTGAGAATCTGCTGCTGTAAACTAGCTTCTGGAGCTCAATATCCACATGCAATCTTCCTGGCCTGTATGGGCAATCATAGCACTTCATTGTCCAGTGCTATCATTACAATATTGTTATCATCTGAGCTTGAGTCTGACACTTTCTCTAAGACCTTTCAAATAACCCCTTTACTAGGCTTCAGTACCAAACCATTCAGGGCAAATCTCTGCTTTGTGCTTGTCAGCCTTAATAGACTGGATGTCACTTTTGCCTGTAAAAAGTGCCCGCTCTTCAGCTGTCAGTCAGTCCTTGTGGTGTCAGCCGAGAGCGTGGCTGGAGCCGCTGGATTAGAGGGTAGTTACCATAGCTGTCAGATTACTGACAACCTGACACCCACATCCCCAACTTCCTTTGACTGTATTTGGTTTCCATCTCGCTCCTTGGACCTTTCTTAAGGTGGATCCATCTGCTGAAGTTAAATAATAAATGTTGTAGTCACCTGGGAAAGTTTTGTTCTTGTCTCTGATTCCTCTTGCAGCCTGGTTTGCCTTTTGCAGACATACACCATCAAATGTATTTTGCAGAACTCTATGCTAATTTATAGAGGGAGAAAATACATTTTCTCTGGTCTCTAAGTTAATGGCATTATTTTTTTGAATCCTACCTCTGTGTTTGGAGGTGTTTTAGTTGTTGATATCTACCTTTAGTCAAAGGTCCTGGGGGGTTTTATACATATTTCTCCACATATTTTAAATGTACTCACCACCCCACTCTTTCAATGCTTCTTCAGTTCTGCTCTCAAAAGGTTACAGACTATGCAGTTCTCTGAATAGTTTACAATTATTGGAAGAAGCAGGCATTATACCAGCACTTTATAGAACTTACCTTGTATTTTACATTCCACAGTTGACACGTATGTTTCTCCTATTTTTAGAACATAAACTAGGACTAAGCAGAAAAAACACACCCAACCTTAAATATATTATTTAGAACCAGAAATAAACTCACACTCTTTAGCTATGTCTTCACTTTGAGGGACACACTTGAAACCGAACTGCTTGACTTTGTTCCCTTGCTGTTACACTTCCCAAGGGACACATCCTATAGCTGTATTCTAACCATGGCTAATTGGGGTAAATCATCTATATTCTGCCTGTAGTTGATGTCAGCCAGCTAGACTGAGCCAAAGTCTGTTTTGCCTTCTCTTCTTGGATTACAAAGAGAAATATCTATTTTAAATAGTGCCTTTGTAAGCTTTCATAGAAGTAAAATGAAGAGCACTTAACTAAGAGCCCTCCCTGTGATGGCACACACGGAAAGCTGGCAAAAATTCATACTCATACCTCTCTTACCTGTATTTAAAATTTAAATTTATCTGTGGGGAAAAAAAAATCCAACACTTTAATTGTTGAATTCAGTTATATGTTTCAAGATAATTGCATATTATATATATGCATATATATATATATGTCATATAAACCTGGCCACAATATCGTTATCTCATTATATGAAATTCTTGTGGAAACAGTAGGGGAGAAAATGTAGCGTTCCCTTATTCACACTAAATATTGTGGGGTAGCCTACGACTCAGCATAAAGGGGGAGAATATCCGGACTGTAATAAACACAGTTCTTTCCATTTAGTAGTAAGTGTGGTTGCTGCATTAAAATCCAACAGGTGGCAGGTAATTTGCAATATGTTGGGTATCCAAGGAAATGTGTAAGGGTGTAACACACCCCTCACCCACAGAAACCTGAGGGACTGGCCTGTGAAGTTTGGAGAGATGGGTTTCAGTCTTTCCTGCCCCACTGTTAGCACCAAATCACTTTGCTCAATGCCATACGTACAGCAGTCACGGAACTTGCCAGCCAGCTCTGCCTAGCTGCATTTTCAGCAGGCACCCAGGTGCATGTTCAACGGCATGGTCTCTCTCCACTGCTTCCTGCTGGCACACTCCTCCTTTGGGTTCTCACAGTTCCAGTGCACTTGGGTGTATCACCCCATAAAATTTGTAAGATGTATTGTATCTTCATTAGCTGCTGAGTAAGTGCATACCAAACAGCTTTTTCGGGGAAAAATCAGAGAACTGGAACATGACAAGAATTCTTTGGTCCAGACGAAACCTGCCTGACCCTTTGTCTCGATTTTTAATTTGCAATTCTTCTAAAAGGCTGCAAACACAAATAGCTTCTCTTTTTTTTGTAAAATGCAAATTTAAACCATAAGATGGCTTATACCTAATGAGCTTTACAGAGATACTAGTAGCTCCTCCAAAAACAAGACTGCCTCAAATTTAGAACTAAATCTGAATTTTTTCTTTAGATAGAAACTACATTACGATGCATGAACTTTGCTACCTTTTCACATTTCTTTTCAGTGTTTTCCTTCTTATTACATTTCATGCTTGTGTAGCTATTGCCTTGCAAGGCAGACAGATGTGATTATGGATACTCCACACCTCATCTAACCTTGCTATTCAGGAATGCAAGCAGCAATGGTTTTCTGCCTGGAACCAGAGGCTGAGTCACCCATAGACCCTTGCCTCCAGGACCGCGCCGGTGCGACAGCCTGGCTGCAAGACAGCCCGAAGCAGCTGCTGCAGTACTGGAACAGACAGTGCAAATGTACCCTGTGACAACCATCTCCTGGGTTAGTTTGGCTCTGTACACAGGAACCGCGGTAACTACTAGGATACAGATAATTATCGACGTGGAGCTTGATGGCAGTCTGTTTGCAAGGAGGGGATCTAATGGAAGCCAATAGTGTCAGAAGGTCAATGTCTTACTAAGCTATTTTCATTAACAGACTGATTTCTGGGCTGTTATCACTACACCATAACAAAAAGAGTTAAGCAAGCAAACATGGGGCTTTGTCGTGTTTGTCACCCTTTTTTCCAATTTGTATTTTGAGATGGCAGTTCATACATCATTAAAATACTTTCATTTCCAAAGCTTGCCTTTGCTCCAGGTGCCTTTATACTTCTTCCCAAGTTCCAGATGCTTTCCTCGGTTCTGTGATGGGCACCTCACTGTGCTGAAAACTGAGCCAATACCTAGAAACAACTTCAGGATTTGGCCCTTCAGTCTTGTGGCAAAAGATACAGCGCTGGCACTTCCCAGACACATTTCTGGAATGCAGCATGCCCTCATGAAATCAGTTGGGGGAAAGACAGTAAGTACCTCCAAATTAGTGACAAGGCTTCAAGAACATGCATGGGAATTTTTTTCTTTTGCCAATGTCTACCACAATGAGCCAACTTTATTTAAATATATTTAAAATATTTCTTTTAAATCTAGAGGCTCTCTCAAAACATTTCACTGTAATACACTTTTAAGTGAAAAGAGAGTTATAAAAATGTATTATTAATCCAATTCAGCTGAACAACTGTCAGAAATGTCATACCTAAATCCATTTGCAGAAATTAATGCATAATATTACCCAGTAGATAGTAAGGCATAATTCACAGTAGTGGGTAAATCCCTGTTTGAACAGATGGGCTGAAATGTTGGGACATCAAGCTAACTAATTTGGGTACCTCCCAAGTAACCTCCATAACCATGGGTGTGCTGTTATTTTTCTCTCTCACTGCCAGGTACCGTTACAGAGCAAAATCCAGCAGTGCTCTTCCATCCTCCATGCACGGCACCTGGACATCATTCACAGAATTAGCTAACTCAAGGGAAGAGCTCTGCAAATGACAACCACACCTTCCCCATCCAGATGTGAGGAGAAGGAGCTATAACATCTCTTACGTATGGCAAGTCTTCAAACCCAACTTGAGACACATCACTCCTTCGCTCAGGAACTTTCAGGGATTTTTCTGGCCGCTTTCCAGCGTGAGAGGCTGCCTGTACTCCTGACACTGTTGGTGAAAAGTGCCATAGTGTCACATACAGACTGAAGCCATAATTCACCTGGAGACTGATGGCGTAAACCTCTCCTCATTGAGCCCTTCAACAGCAGGGCTGCCTCTATAGGTAACCACAGAATGCAAAGCAGGGAAGGGATTTAACCTCCATCATCTCTGTGAAGGTGGCAGCACCAGGCCTGGTGATAAGCAGAAAGGGGAAGGCTCTGGGAAGCTTTGAGGAGAGACCCCCAGCACCACAGTGCTTGGGTCTCCTGCTGCTATGTATGCGACTGCAAAATTACCCCTCGGTTTCCCAACAAGCCCGAAGAGAAACCTAATGTGAAACGATTCTCTTCAGCCCCTGGAGGAATGAGCACTTCAGAAAAATTAAGTATGTGTTTGGTGACAGCAAGGTCGGGCTTATATTCTAGAGCTAAAAAAAAAAAAAAAAGCAAGCTTTTGTCAAGAAGCACCTATTGCACTTAGTAGTTAATAATTTTAAGCTGTGGTACGTGGTATCTCTGTTGCAATGCCCAGTGTATTTTTCTTTTGCAGAACACTACTGGCAAGTATAACATTAACAGAATACTTTCCAAATTTCTTTTTCTCTTTTTTTAATAAGGTTTGTGAGTTACAGAAGTGCAAAAAGTGCTTTAAACCTCTTAATTTGTTTTGTTTACTTCTGTAGCTTAAAAAACAGCCAATTGTTTTTAATTGGTTTGAAAAAAAATTGCTTGAGGCAGAAACCTAGAAAACCAATCTTCTGTCTGGAGTAAATTTTTACAGCTGCCTTTTAAACCTCTGAAAATAGGGTTTATAATGGAAGTGCTGACACAACCTTATCTACAATATATCAGTGTGAACTGTACCGCTATAATAAGCAGTTATTATGTATGTGTAAAAATAATGAGAGCCAGTGTCTGAGGAGAGTTAATGTAAAATGCTAAGCAATTGTGGTTGGTTACACAGTATAGGTTAATATTCTTTCATATAGCTACACTTTTTCCCCTTTTGTCCTCCAGAACTCCTAATGAAAATTTTGATACCTGACGGTAATGATAAGCAGCCATTCACACGTCCTTTGTGTCAAGGCTAGAGCATTAATGCTTTCCTTCATATAACATTTTGCATAGCCTAAAGCATCTATTAAAATCCTTTGTAAAATTCATGAAACAAAAGTGGTGGGTTGAGTCTAGTGGGAGAGCAAGTAAGCTGCTTATTAGCAAAAAGTCAAAAACACAGGGCCAATTACAGATCTGAACAAGAAGGGCTACAGAACAGCATGGGGAGTAATTCTTTCTTCAGCCCAATGGGCTCAAGTGAGAGGCAACCTAGATAAAAATATAGCAAATATTCTAAGCAGTAATTAAACTAAAATGTTTGGAGTTAGAAACAGCTCTATAACAACTGAAGGATATGTTCAAGTAAAACAATTGTCTGGTCTCACATAGATGCTAAATTGGAAGGATTTAAGACTGCTCCCTAAAGGAACGACTAAGGGGTAGTCAAGAGGAGCTGTGAGCTCAGGAGATATGTAAAAAATCTGTTTGGTATTTCAAATGCTATAAATTAGATAAAAAATGAGCTTTTCTACTGAACAAGCAACATAAAACTGAATAAACCACAATAAGATTGCCCTTTTTCTGTTATAAACTTGACATTAAGCCTGTCATGTTCAATGACAGCCTAACAGACCTCATTCTTTACCCTTTGGAATTTGAAAGATTGGCAGATGTCATGATTTCCTTAACATAAAAGACCTTGCAGATGATGTTCACCACACATACTTTTAGTTTCATAACTTCACTCCCCTACTTCCAGAATCATCGGGTAAAATTTCCAAACAGGACTTGAGATTTTTCTCTGGTCAATAATTGTTTCTGACCCCGAGGAAAATCTTTTATTGACAAAGGAAAAACGTGACATGGGCAGCAATTTTTATGATTTGCTTTACTAGTCCAAACATGCCCTTACATTCATAATAATGAGCTGCTTTGCACAAAACAGCTCATTATTATGAACAGAGGGGTATAATATTGTTAAGTAAGCTGAGTCAAAGCAGAACTAGTTGAGGCTAGCTCTCAACTGGAAGCAGTTTTCCCTTTAAAACATCCCTCCTCCCCTTTAAAGTCTTTTGAAAAAACACATACGCTTATTTTTAAAAAATTGGAATGTGGTAAGAATCACAACTGGCATTTTCTAACACTTGGTTGGTAAACTTTATGTGTTGTTATTCATTTACTTCTCAATGTAAGAATTGTTCCAAGATGTTCTATAAGTCAAGGTCATTATGCAACTTCTTAGGGGGTCACACTTTATTCCTGTGAATCTGAGAGAGAATTTAACACCTATTTAAACAAGGAAATCCCGGTCCTGCACTTTTGCAGCCAAGCAGTATCAAAATGCAACAGAGCTGTTGCGCCATACAGCAGGAGGAAGGCGGGCAAGGGAGATGCTACAGAGGCTTCTGCAACCTGCCACACACAGCCAAATTCTGCATTTGCCTTCCCGAGGCTGTGTCTGGGGCAGACCAAGGGGAAGGGTGGTGGAGCACTCATTAGCTCACCTGCTTCATGGTCAAAGAGCAGTGTACCATTTAGGAGAGCTGCCACGCAGTGTGGTGAGGAGGTCCGGTAAGTGCCCTGGCTTTCAGGGTGGGTCAGGACTTCATCCCTCCTGCTGCCATCGGGCCGCACTTTCACACTTAGGCTTTGTCCAACCTCACTTAAAACCAATTGTTTCTGTCTGCAGTCTCACAGTAGCTCCCTGTGGTTCAAATGCATTTGTTAGCGCTGAGTAAGTTCCCCTTCCCGGGTAAAGAGTGTGAAAACATGTCAAAGATTTGCAACCTCTTCCCTCATGATAGGTCTACCCCTTGGGAAGTTGCATCAGCTTCACCAGCTGCTCTCATCCAAGCAGACAACTGTCTCAAAACAGGCGCAGCCACCCAACTTGCCCACAAAGGTACTTACCCAGAAAAACAGGTCTTATACTGTGCCTCCAGTGTGCACAAGTCTGTTTGCAAAATATTGGCAACTCAGCTACATCTCCTACATTCAGGTATATAAATACTTCATTGCCAAGCGTTCCAGGATTGATATGTTTTAGGGTGAGCTTTTAGAAAGGCCATCAAGTCTAATGTCAGGAATTGTTATCAAATATTTTTGTGTTTTTAAATTCAAATTTGCATAAACTTATTGGCTAAACATACAAATCCCATTTAAATCTAATTTCTAATTTGCATTCTGAAGAGAAGTGACAACTTTTCACAGCCAGACTTTAAAACTTTTTTTAGTGTTAGGTAAGACAGTATTCAGCAAACAGACATTTAATTTTTTTAAACCTGGACTTACGGATATGGTGATCATATGTAACTCAAACAGAACAATTACTCTCAGCGTTAAAGACATGCTTTTAAGCAGATATTGGTTACAGCAGTGAAGTTTGGGTTAGTTCTGAGTCAAAAGCTTGCAAAATCTGCTAACATAGCATAATAAAGAAACTGTGAAGTCTTCCTTAGTCAATAGCTATAATATAATAAAACAGTCTATTTATTACCATTCCTAATTTTAATACATTTCACTAAAGAGATTTGGGGCTCTCAGATTTTCACAAAGTGAAGATTTTTTGAAAAAAAAAAAAAAAAAAAAAAAAAAATTGTATCCCCAGTGGTCATATTATAGCAGTTTAGCTACTACCTCTTCAAACATAGAACAGTCTAATTAAAAAAAAGATTGTTCAAGAAGCATATAGCATGGATGACATAATTGCATTAGAATAAGGAAATCAATCGAGCCAACCAGCCTTTCACTCCAGTTAGCCATTTACATACATTAGTCACCACGTTGATAGGAGCAGCATAAATATGACTTAAACGTACTAGCCTTTATATCCAAATAAAATAAAAACCAAAACACAACAAGAACAAAAAAACAAATCTCTGAAATTATTCCAAATATAGCATCAAGAGAGTCTTGTGGTTTGTGTTTGCAAAATGAGATTTCTTAAAAAAATACATAACACTGAACAGATAAAAAATTTCAAAGCTCTATCTCCCTGTAGTTTCACTAACATGTTAACCTACTTACAGCAATTAGTGCTTCATTAGTAAGGCTAACTAACTGTTGCTATGCCCTGTAATGATTTGCCAGGTTTTCTATATACAAGTGCATAATCAATGTTTTCCAATTACTGCTATAGTGCAACCACTATTTCAAATAAACTAGATAATAATACAAACCCATTACTGAATCTGAAGTAGCAGAAGCATTTAATTGCAAGGCAGTTCTTTTCAGCTTTTAAAATTTTTCACACTAATGAAGTGTCATACAAAAAAGTTGTATTGATTTTTCCACCACATGGCTTCAACCACAAATATGTAATTATCCCTTTTATATCTAGCAAGGGGATTAAAATAATCTATAGTATATAGCCTTTACTTATCCCTGATGGGTCTAGTAGTACTTTTACCCTTTTCAAAATATGCAGCTTTTTGATGAATGAACTTTCGGTAAAATGTTGCTTTATCTGCTTCATATCTCTACTTTTTTTGAAGCAAGCTGGCATGCAAGGATTGGAATTTTAAGCCCTCGGTTCTACTGCCAGCAGAGGAGAGAGAAGCCTGATCCTGCATTGCTGAAACGAGGACAAGTCTCTGCTGCAGAGTCAGGGCCACAACACCCAATTCTGGTCCTCTTCCCCACCTTAGTGGTACCCATCAATTCGCTTAAGTGACCAGGGAAAGGACATGGCTCATAACATGACTTTTAGTTAGTGTTTTCAAATTCTCCACAGAGGATAGCAGTTTGTGTGTAGTGCTATTGCCAGAGCGCTACATACTCATTGTGTTACTTGGGCAGACACAAGCCGATCCATCAGTTTCACCGGAGCTCCCAGAACCTCTGCAAGCAGAGCATCCCCCTCCACTGGGAGGGCTTGACAGCCAAGTCTTCAATAAGAACAGTGGGACCGTACTAAGACCTAAAGCATTTGTCATTTCTTATTTTCTCAGCACCAATTGGGTACCATGATTTAAAATATTATTTTAGAAAAAGGCAGGACACACCAGATGCAAACTATATCAAAGAATCTACTGTTCTACCAGATGAGGCTAAGACACATGATAAAAATTATCTTGTTTTCATGGATATTGTACAGATTATTTCTTTCCTTAAATGCTTAGGAAGAATTCCAGCTTTAACACAGACGGAAGCTAAAAACCCAAGCAGAAAAGTGAAAAAAGAAACCCAAACTGGAACACAGCTTTAATGTGGAAAAGGGCCACATTCTTCACATTAATAGGACCAAAGCTGTATCTCCCAGTAGTTTTACTAACATGTTAATCTACCGGCAGCTGTTAGTTCTTCCAGATATGTTGGAATTCACTGAAGTTTGCTGGTTTTCTGTATCTTGTGGAATATGTATTTTAAGAGGAAATTTTTGGAACTCTGACACTACTTTGAGTTCATATACTCATTAAAACTAGACAGATATTTTTAAAAACCCTTACAACTATATGTTAAAACTCTTGGATAAAATATTAAACTCTATTACAGCCATTGAATGAGAAATATTTTTGTAGGAGTAGGTATTGTAGGAGTAGGTATTTTTTTCCCTAGATTTTTGTTTACAAGGAAGTATTCGAGGGCCGAGTACTGAGTATCACCTAACTAATCAGATAAATTAGAAATTTATCAGATAATGAGAAATTTATTAGATAATCAGAAACCTATCTGTAGCTATTATTAATATCTATTTTAATTAAGAATAAATACATTTAATAGATCGCTTTAAAAATAAGAAAAGCTGAAACTTGCAAAAGCATTTTCATTATTAGCAAGTATTTAATATGCAAAAGAGATAAATAAAGCACAAGGAACGAAAGTTTAAAGTATTATAATGTTCATTCCTTTCCCAAATGGATGCATGTTATTCCTGACAGTATCTAAATGGGTTACAGTAATTCTTTAGCAGTACAATGGACTGGAAATTTCTGTGAAAAAAAAAATTTTTAACCATAATAATGTTGTTGGGTTTTTTTCTGCTTTTTCAAATACGCCAGTTGCGTATTTCCCTTTTTATTTTTATAGATTTCGAAATACACTAAAATACTTCTATGGTCATCACAAGTTTACAAAAAGACCATTCAACATTATATCTTAGTTCATGTCTTTGTTCTTCAGCATCCAGTAATAAAGGAATACAGATAATTATATCACTCTTCTTTAATTAAAATGCCTTATTTCATGTGCAAAGGACAATGACTAAAATTGTGAGCAAAAGTAAAAAACTATCTCCTCAGAAGAGTTTAAGATAAAATATATATGCACCTCGTGGAAGTGTGTTTCCAGGATAATAAAAGGCCATTACCTTGACCGTTGACATGAAGCCATCAGAGTCATATTTATTGATGAAACTTTCAGCTCCCAATCTGCTGCACTGAATGAGCATCATACAGCTGTCAGCAAAGCCAGAGCACAGAAACAGTGATAGCTTGTGACATTTTCCTTTCATAATTTATGAAAGCAAAATACCTTAGAGTTCGTAGAACAGAAGAATAAAAATTTTAGTATAGTCCCCTAAAATAAAAAGTCCTTAAGATTTGTATCTTAACAGTACATCTGTTACCAGAACAACTTGCCTATTAAACTGAAGATATCCATGCAGAATTAATTGATAATCCTTAAGTAATGTAACTCTATGCAAAAAGAAATGCTGCCACACCACAAATAAAGTGAAAAAGACCCAAAATGACTATCTCCAAAATAATCATACCATTAGAATTCTTTCAGGTTCTTTACAGGGGAATAAAGGTTTAAAAGGTTTTAAATTAAAATTAATATTATTAATAAAATGTTACTATAATTAGTATCATTTCAGATTAATTAAGAGACAATCAGATGTGAATTTAAGTATTATAATCTCAAAATGAACATTTTTCAATATTTAAAATGCCATTTGCACATATTAAAAACAAACAAATGGGGAAATATATCATAATACATTGTATATCTTTCCCCTCTTCATTTCATGCTGTTTGGACAAGCCGTAAAAATTAATCTGTTTGAGATTTCTCAGGTACCAGTACTTTTGCTTACAGATAGAGTCAAAACCTTTGGATGCCAACACCCACTACAGTGCATCTCCTTCAAGCTGGACACGGCTGGCATGAGAGAAATTGGGGAATATCAGCACTCCTGCCAGTGCCCCAGTTCTGGATGCTCAGCATACGCCTCCCACCACTTTGCCTGCCCAGGAAGATTCCCTTTAGCAGGTTGAGGAACATTAAAATCTGGTATACACACAGTAAATGTCCTTTCCACATTTTTTTCCCATGTGCCATTTGCCCACCAGCTGCCACCAGGAAGGAGGAGACTCAGCGCTCATGGCAGGGTGCAATTTCTCCAGGATATTGCAGAGCCATTTCTCAAATCCACACACCAACAGCTGACACACTAATATCACTGCACCCAAGAATGATCCAGTTTGGGCTATCAGATGTTTTATATATTTGTGCATATTTCCAATTTGCTGAGACTGGAACATCCCAAGGGAGGGCTGTGTGCAGCTATCACTGCTTGGCAAAGCTTTGACAGCAGTTTGGGGGGAAATAGCTAGATATCATAATAGTGCTTATTCTACAATATATTATACCTGATGCACATTTCAAAACTATCCACTAGACTATGAAAGGCATGTTAAACACACACTCGTGGAAGATTGAGCATTTTAACTTTCTGTTCTGACTCCTCTCAACAGGTGGGAGTGGGAGGTGAACATGCCCTGGCCAGCATCAGCCCTGGAAAATGCTGACCCTCACATAGCTACTGAAAACTTCCCTACCCCTCCTGCAGAGCATGCCAGGGGGTTAGCGACTACCAGGGAACAGGTGACATAGTGATCGACCGTCAGGTCTCATTTTAAGAGAAAATGAGCAGGTTCAGTTCATGAAGCAGGGCGCTCAAGTGAGTTTGGGGCATGGTAATGCAGATGGTGCCATGCTGTTTGTGCACAAGACCCATGTTTCCCCATAGCACAGACAAGGCTGCCTCCTTACGCTGCCCCTGGGAAGAGGGAAATGGCTTTTCCCATTTTAAAAATTGCTTTGAAAAAGTTGTGATCCAAAGTAAGAAAAAAATAACTTGCATGAAGTTGTCTTAAGCTGAAGAAAAAAAAAAGTAATTAGACTTTTTTTTATATCAGCTGCTTCTTCCGAGTTCTGTTTTCCAGGGAACAAACGCAGCCGTCTCCTCTTTCCCCATTTCCTCTCCCCCAGTTCAGCAAGAGGGCAAAAAATCTGTATCGTTTGCATAGCTCTCCTCCTGGTGACAGACATTTGGCACTAACCTGGTTAATAAAAGATGATCTAAAGTTGCCTTCAAACATCGCAGTGGTCTCTTCTACAAGATTAATAGCTGCAACAAGAAGCAGTGATAGCTGTGGAGGAGAGAGGACACTTTTTACAGCCACAGGCATGTGACGGCTCTGGGAAGTTTCTTGGCTCCATAGGAAGACCACCGCAGAGCAAGGTAAAGAGCTGCCTACACGCTCCGTGGCACCAGGACCCTGTGGGGGCAATGGCTGGATGGAAGGTGGAAAGCAAACCTCCTTGCACAAGATAAGGGCAGGCAGGGGTACCAGCAGGCTCGGTTCTACAAAGAACGGGGCATTCATATCACTTGAGGGTTTGACATCAAGCCTTAAGGCCATCTGCAGAAAGTTCAGCACCATACCACTGCTCAAAGAAAAGAGTACCAAAGTCATTAAAAGCATGATTAGCCTTCAAGCGGGTCAAAAATAATGAATCAATCCACATTTGTGGAGCATTACAGCCACAATGTGAAAAAGCTTTATAAACTGATACACTCTTTTATCTGATCACAGATAAAACCTCTTCTCTCTGTCTGCTTATAATCTTCTTTATATCTGTTCCTTTTCACTTAGTAGGGACTTCAAAATTAGAGCTCTTCTTTGGAATATTTTATAATTATCTCTGAAGAAGCAGTGACATTTTAAGACAAAATGCTAGAAAACTTGAGTTCAGACGATCTTCAAAAACAAGAGGAACTCTGGAGGAAGCTGTAAAAGTACTGCAAATTGAATATTTACAACCATATTCTTGTGCTTTGAATAGAGCCGTTTTTAAAAACAGGATAATTTTCATATGGACTTTCAAAAACCACTACTACACCGTTGTGCATTGAACACAGCTCAGCCTACTAAGGCATATTGTATAGAATGAATGAGGAATACTTGTTTATACCTGTGTTCCTTAGAAGTATTAAAAGTGTGCTATGATAGTATAAGCAACTGCGCAAACCATCATGTTTTCAAACAAATTTCAAGAGAAAAATCCAGCAAATATTGTATACGTGTCTGTATAATATATTTTAAGGCTTACCTACCTATAAGTCAGCATGGAGTAAATTAGGCATCCAGTTTGGAGCCCAGCAACCAGTGACTCTACAGATGTTCCTTACTTCACAGACAGTTTAAGACCTCTTTGAGCCCAGAGTAAGAACTTCATCATCTACAAGTCCTGCATTAGATATAAAAAAATAAATAAATTTAAGCCTAATATAATTTTAATGTCAAATACTGAAATTCTTTCTTTTAGCCCCTTCATTGGTAAAACTTAATTAGGTCAAATCCTGAGAAGCAGCAAACATCTGGCAGCTGTGGTGGCTTGTCCAGCACTTGTGCTCAGCTGCCCTCTGGATGCGGCTCCCTGGGAGCTCTGCCAGAACAGCCACTCTGAGAGGTGTTAACACCTAGAAATTACAGTGGCATTTCTAACTAACCCTGTAATCCATACCTGTTGTGTTCACATGGGTATGCATGACTCGGGTAAATAATAATTTATGCCAGACTTTTTTCCTCTTGTGACTTTAGTTTTGATATCACATCATGATTCAAAGCCTGGTGCACCATAAATTTTCTCCAAATGTGTAGTAATTCCTTGGCGCAGTCTAAAGTTATGATTCATTTATATTGGAGTGACAGCATAATACCTAGGTGTCAAAATCCATTAAAACTGTTCAATGTCTTCTGTTTATTTTTAGAACCAATTGAGACTTAACTGATGGTGAAAAATATACAGTCAAGTGTGTTTACTTCACCTTTACAAAGAATCCGTTATAGTCCCAATTAATTTGTTATTCCTGTCACAACAGGTACTGGATACTTCAAAACTGTCATTACCGTTTCTCCTTCTTTCTTTTGCCTTTTTTTTTATATGATGGCTTCTGTTTATTTTTAACCCATTAGCAGGTAATGGTTTATTGTTTTGTAAAATAAGGAATTTCACCTCATCTTTCATTTTAATTAAAATAAATGTGATGAATAAATAAATTTCCTAAACAACTGAAATTCATTGTGCTCAAACTTCTCTCTTCCTGTCACAATCAGGTGCTTTAGTGCTGAATTTAATGACCGTTCACAGGATGATACATCTTGTATATTGGTATGATTGTATATTGGTATGATTGACCAAATTAAAAATATGGTACATGACAGTTACAGGCACCGAAATAGTTCTTAGTATGAATCCAGAGCAGCTTTTGCCATGTTAATTTTTAACAGTACATTTTTGCACATAAAAAATTCGGAACAGGGTTTCAGAAAAAAAAAAAGCCAAAAAAAAACCAAACCAAAAAAACCCAAAAACCAAGATGGGTGCTAAAACTCGGAGCCAAGCACCAATGAAAAAATAATCAGCAAAACATAAGAATAGTTC
Source organism: Numenius arquata (assembly GCF_964106895.1). NCBI lineage: Eukaryota > Metazoa > Chordata > Aves > Charadriiformes > Scolopacidae > Numenius > Numenius arquata. The sequence continues at coordinate 24,920,499 of NC_133578.1, forward strand.
TCTACAAATAGCTGTAAATATAACTCCAAAGAAAAGTTTGTAGTGGTTATGTTAGAGAAAGGGCAAATGAAATACTGATGTCTGAATTGGATTTACCTGTACTGAAACCAAGGCAGGAATACAATGTTGGGCGAAAGCAGTCATGACATAAAACAAGTATGTTAAGAGTTGAATGAAAAGCTAAGTATACATACATACACTGTCCCTGATGCAAATCTGCATCACACTTGGGGAGATGGGCCCACAGCCCTCCCTCACCTGGCAGGGAAGCATTTAGGCTCATGGCAGTCGCTTTGAACGTCCCTCCCCATCAAAGGAACCAAAGCGAGCAGCCCCCAGTCGCTGCCCTCGCTCCAGTAAGGAGTATAACCCAACATTCACAGGATCAAGACAGGAGAAGTGCAGCACAACTCAAGACCTGCAGCTAAGGGTACCAGCCCAAAAACAAGCCAAAGCCTTATCAGTTAAAAACTGGATGGGATAGACCTCTGGCACATGTATTGTAGTTCATAGTTTTACAGCACTCAGAACCATCTGCTTTCTGTTTCTCACTTCTGGACAAACAAAATACAGGAGTATAATTGAGTGTAGGACTTGATCTTACTTAAATGCATCTTTGGTGACCCCACCACTGCCCCAGCAGCATGGATTGTCATTTGTTCCTGAGACAGGTTAGTTTATCTGAAGCAAAATGAGACACCGCTTTTTCTTTTTTTTTTCCTGTTATAAGGATTTTATTACAATTTGGATGATTATACTCTGTAGTCATAACTATGTAAAATTAAGCATAAATAGCTTAAGTGACTCATAGGAATTAGAAATTAAATAGACCTATTAGAGTAAGTCTACCGCCTGTCATTATATTATGCTATCTACAGTATATTTTCCAGAGTTTTGACTTGTTCAGTTTTAAAAGTCTCAAGAAATGGGGCTTTCATTATTTCTCTTCTACAATTGTTCCCTAACCTAATAGACCTTACACTTCGGTAAATTTTTGTGATACTTGGTTTCACTTGAATTGGGTCTCCTTGATTCACCCCAAGGATCGTATCGGCTTCCTGCATCCTTAATCATTGTACCCTTCCACTTCTTTCACAAGTTGCAAACACACGCTCTGCCCTTTCCCACGTGGGTTTGTGCTTCAGCTCTTTGAATGCTCTTCAGCAGCAACATCATGTCTAAAACCTGCAGCATTTGCTGCTGGGCACCGGAGTCACAGCGCGGTGGGAAGGACCCGAGTACAAAACTGTGTCTCAGCTCTTCAGTGTCTCTTGCACAGATATACATATTGACCTCATGCTGTTGCCTCCTGCCTCGGTTATAACCAAGAAAAATGTTTTTCAGCATGAAAAGAAATGGGTCCTCCTCTGAAAGATCATCCACACTTTGAAAGATGGGGGAGTTTTGTGACAGTGAATGAAATTTTTGTAAGAGATCGTTTTCAAACATTTCAGAGTAACTATGCCGAGCGAGGGGCAGCACTGCGGTGGGAGGAACAAACAATAAGACTACAAGAAGTTGCCGAAGCAGCACCTTCCCCCATATTATTGCTCATAAGCGACTCATTTCCTGGTCCAAACTCAATTTGCTGACTCCCATACCTGTAAAATCGCATCAGTTTATCCTACCAGTTTATAGAAGTAGAACTGGTACCTCTGAGCCTGGCCTGAGTGACCTAACCCACAAGTTTACCTCTCGCAGTCCAGATTGCTTTTGTACAAGAAAATAGAACCGGTGTGAGTCAAAAATCCCACATTACAGCCAATTGCTCTTCATCAAAATCAAAAGCTGTAGTCTGAAGCTACCACAGATACAGAAAAGGGTTTTTTGCAAAACCTGTATGCAGCTGCTTCAACATACAAGACAGCAAGACCGAAAAAGCAAGCGCCAGAGGCATCAGTGCAGTCGCTGTCACAAGGAGCCACACGCCAGGGATTTGTGCCAGAAACTCACAACTTTAAGACTGGTCATGACCAGGAATAACATGGCCTATGCTCAGTTCAAAGCCAACGGCCCTTATTTGGCAAGTTTGAATTCTCATCAGTCAACTCTGCTTGAGCCCTTACCCTTCCATAAATCTATATTTGTATAAATGCAGCTATTCCTGTAATAAAGTGTAACGGTCTAGTGAGAATCTCAACACCATGTGCATGTATTAGGAGTGAGGAAAAGAAGAGGAAATGAAACATTTTGGGGAAAAATGTATTAATATCACAAAGCAATCAATGAAAACTAAGAACATCATGCAAATATTATTTGAATAATCTGAGTGCTGAATCTATTTTTAGAAGGAGTGCTGGGGTTTGCATAGCAACTCATCCAGTTGATGGACCAAAATAGGAAACATGCAAGTGTTTGGAGAAACACTCTTCCCTCCTACAGAACAGTTTTCAAGCATGTGCAATACCAGAAGTGAAAAAGTGTCAGGATTCAAATGGACACTTCATCATACAGCTGAACTCTTGGCAGCAAAGCATTAACTTTCAGGACAGGAATTTCAAAGACAGAACACAGATTTTTCTCAACAGTAATGTTTGTCCATGGGCTAAGAGGAGGTTTAAAAACTACTGGTGTTGGAGGTACTTTACCAACTTTCATGTCCTCCCCACTACAGACATTACAACTACTTTTCCAGGGTCAATTCATGGATCTTAAAAAAACCTAATAAGTAAATACACAGGTGCTCCCCTATGGATCTGCAGGCGTGTTCTGCACCTGTAAGAAGTGCTTTCGTGGTTATGAACATCTGGGTCAATAAACACCATTGTCTGCCTTCTTTGCTGAAGAACAGAGCAACAGAGCTTATTACAGAGGTCTTACTGGCCTATAGCTTTAGTGGTTAACGGACTTTGTGGGGGTGAGGTGTTCTTCGTTTTTTTTTGTTTGGATATTGTAATCAATCAAGAGTAATGAAGAGGCCGAGGAAACACGGAAAACCTGTGGAACAAAGGCACTAGGTAACACTTGGGAGGGGGCAGGAAATCATAGATTTGACAACATAGATGAACCCAGAAGTGATTATTTGGTTGCTTTGGCTTTTTCTTTCCTGCGTACAAACCTTGTGGAAAGCTCTCTCTAGCATTACAATGAGAGCTTTTCCACTATTTGTTTCATTCATGAAGATTTCTCTCTTTTCTAGAGAAGAGAAACTTAATTTTTGCAAGATGCACTTAAGTACCCACTCAGCCCATATAATCAATTTCAAGGAAAACATAGTATTTGGCAGCAGAGTTCAAATAAAATAAATTCCTGTAGAGAGAATCTGTGTTAATTTTAATTTTTTGGTCTTTAAGATTATTTCCTATCTTTGTCAATCTGCAGTGACTTTTTTAAATGCAAGGAAAAGAGGAACCAATGCCACTAGAATGGCAGGAAAATATATGTATTTGCAGCAACTGCTACAATTTTGTAAAGAATGGGAAGGTTCCTTTAACTTTTAATAAGACCTCCATTTCCTCATTAATTCTTTTTCCCAAAGAGAGTTGCTCCAAACTAACACATTACCTTCTCCAGCTTTCACTATATACACTCACAAACAAGCTACAAGCCTTTTTTTTGTGTGCGCAGTTATGGTCCATCATTATTAAATGTCTCTCCTTGGCCGGAAGAGGTGCTTCATCACAAACAGCCATTCATCAGCACTTGCCAAGCCAGCTCACATCTGACCTCTGCAGCAATAATGCCGCATCAAGTAGGCCAACTACCCAGTTTAGCAGCAGAGCAGGGAGCAGGAGCCGGCTTCAAGATTAAGTGCACTGTTTCAGGTTTCCATTCCCAGGAGCTAGGCGGGCTGATGTTGTATTGATTGCGAAAGTTTACCAGTAAGTATCACAAACAACAATAGCCAGGTCAACGATCGGTGATGCCTGAATACGAACCCCGCGGGACGCCCGGTGCACTCCGGGCTCAGGCACCGCTATCATGATGGCTGAGTGCAGGTTGAATAAGGTTTACGGGGAAGGGAAGAGTGAGAGCCTGCAGCATGAAATGACATTTAAACAAGTTACATGTGGGAGCAGAATGAGAGACAATGATGCAATTATATATTCCCCAGTTTCCGACTGCAGCAAAACCCTGTCATCTCTCAATGTTTATGTGTTCAGCCAGCCCCATGTTCACTGTGCTAAATAGCTTCAGGTACTTGGGAACAGAAGAAGAATATACAAAAGCAGGTATTAGTGAGTATAAACTATAGAGAGAACAAGGCAAAAAAATTTCCAAGCGTTTGTCTCTTCTACCAGCCACACAAGTTTGGCATCAGGATCTGAAGAAGAATCAATTTATAAAATTTCTGTGGGTTTGTTTTGAAAACATAAAACCCCACAGACTGGTTAAAACCTCAGCTAAACTTGTGAAATAAAATATTTCTTCTGATGCTGTGAAATTTTGCAGTTAGGATTAAATGGAAAGCCTGTATTTAAACCATACTATAGCTTATTATATCAAAATTAAAATCCAGACTCATTGGCCACCCTCCAGTGTGGAGTTATATCCCATAGCCATACTGAAAATCCATTTTTAAAGTTTTACTGTGTATTACATTTAATGTCTACTTAATAGCTCACACTTAAAACTAGAAGTTATATTGAGATGCTATTTGATACTTATATTAATGAAACATTTTAGAATAGTTTATAGTTAAAATACTTTAAAAAATTATCAAAAACTTATAGTGAGTTTGTTTTCCAGGCACTTCAATTTAACATGAAATAACCTCCATAAAATATACCATGTGGAACTTAATATCCTATTTAGAGCTGAGAACTTCACCTCTTCAAACTGGCTGAACCATTCCTTGTAATTCCCATTCCAGGCAGTTTATAATTTAAACAGCAGCAAAACATAGCTATCTGTTTACTGATTATCAAACTGTAGAGAAAGACATGCCAGGTAAAAGCTACCTTTGACACAAAACAGTTTTTTACCATGGTATCAGTAGATATTCCTCTCCCCCATTTGGGTTACCGTATATTACACACAGTAACCTTCCCTCCTATAGGAAGAAACAACTAAATGCGCCTTCCATGAAAATGAACTCTTGCAACAGTTGAATTTTGCAGACAGAAAACCTATGCAAAGGCTTCTTATGCCAGCTCACTTTTATTGTGTCCACAAAATTCTAATGAGCAAATAAATTGATGTAGTGTGGGTTATAAATAATTAGCAATTAGTACTACATAGATCTTACCTACTGACCTAAACATGTTTATTCATCTGAACACAATTCTGTGCATGTTTCTATCTCTTCCTATGGCTCTCTCCAACATGAGTTCAAAAGTGATGCAGTCAAAAAGTGTTCTCCTATGCCTTCCATGGAAATACTTATTCTCCTCTGAAATACGGATAGTTACGTAACTCCTTGTTTCACCACTACGATGACATCATAGGAATCTACAGAAATCCCAAAGTCTATCTAGGACTGTAATAGTTCTAAACCTGGGTTTTAATTATCCTACTTAGAGTTTAATTTACACTTAAAGTGTTTTGTCTAAATGAGGTTTAAACATTAAAAAAAAATGGCACTAGGGCCTGAGTAAAATTGTTGCATTTAATATATTTTAGCTATAGTTTCCAACTCGTCTTTTAATTAATGGAGATTCTAAGGCTGTGTGCTATAGGGATTAAGCTTTTTCTTTTGTCTGAAAATGAAGACAAAATAATTGTCCGTTGTGTAACTACAGGAAGAAACGAATAAAACCTGAGCAAATTGACAAGCTTATTATATAAACAGAAAAAGGAATATGTCCGAAAAGATTTTAGTACCATGGAAACAAATGTCACTTATCAGATTACAGCACATTACCTTTGATGGTGCTTTCATTGTTCAGAAAAATAATATTAGTGTCGTTGAAAGTCTGTGTGATTACTGAAGGGGTCAATATATTTAATACCATTATTTTTAACTTCTTATCTTCTGTAACTGTAGGCCTCAAACATCAGTTCCAAGTTTTGTATTGAAGAACATATATTTTCATTGTACTAGTTCAATATTGTACAAAAATAATTCAATGAGAGAAAAAAACCTGTATGGAATTTGTGTTTTCTTATATGAGTATTGTGGAGTTCTAAAAGATAAGAGTTAGGTGTGTGAAATAAAGGAGAAAATGCATAATAATATCTTGCTGAAATGTGAAAAAGCTTTTTTTTTTCTTTAAAAAATAAAGGTATGCACTGTAATAAGATACAGGGTAAGAACATCTCTGATAGCTTGATATATTCTGAGATAACGTAAGGATTTGCTTACAAGCTTACAAATTAAGTATATTATTTGACATTTTGGGACTAGCTGAATTATTGCTGATGTAATTAAACACTATAGAAGCATTTATACTGAAGTATTTATAATGCTTTCAGTTGAAAAGTGATTGTTACGTAAGTGTGGTAACAAGACAAAAAGCAAAAATGTGAAAATTTGGACAACAGAAAATGCAAGTGCCACAATATGCAGTCCATCTCATCTATATCCTTGCAATTAATAGGAAACACTTAGGAAATAAGCCTCACTCCATAATTAGCAGTACACCATTTCAACTCTATTGGTAAAAGTGCTTAGTAAGCACATTATCACCCACAGGTTTCTGTTAGGATAGTACACAGCACATGTAGTTTATCAATAACACGAATTGTGCAGCTATGGAGATAACGGCCTGGGAAAAGCTCACAGAAACATTTTTTTTTTTTAAAATGCCATTGGGTACGGAGTTTTCTTCACAACTAACCCCTCAAACCCATACTGCAGCAACAGGCAGGGCTAGGACTATAAAACCCTGCTCTTCACTGCCTTTCCCCATATCTAACATAGTCAAAGGTTTGAGGATGTCCTTGTCTTTTGCTAGACAATATCATGCAATCCCATCACTGCTGCTGACCAAAGGCAGTAAGATGCTGGAGCGCAGAAGTGTTATTTTCTCATCATTCTTCCTGCTTATAAGTAACAACCACAAAGCTCCTTCCCCTAAGCTGAGTGTTCATCGTTACCTGACAGAAGTAATTAAAACAAATGAAAGAGAAGAAAGAATTTGTGTCTGGCTACAACAGCTAACTAGCCTTGACAGGGTTTGCACATGACAGCACCGAAGCAACACTTGGTGCCACCGGACTGCAGGCAGAGTGTAAAAGCTAGTTTGGCGGGGGAAGAGGGAGGAAATGTGTTGGTTTTGTTTTTTTTTAAAGGGATTTTTGCATTTTAGCCACTGATGGGTAAAATAAAGTTTCTTTGTCACAGTCAGTTTATCACATTAAGCCTGCATTAATATTTTCTAATCATAGTGACCTCATCCTGCCAGAATGTACTGGCCCCTAATCCTTGCTGTAATGTTTTCTCATTAGCTGCTCAGCATTGGCCACACTGGTTGTAGCAGCTAAGCACTGCCTCAGGCACCACTGGAATTAATTACCAGAAGAAACACTGCTGTTTTGAATTGTCATCTTGAATTTATCACTTGCCACTTAATGTAACTCATCTGACCTAATACCTCCTCTGTGTCACCAGGGGCTTCAGCACCAGCCTGAGGTGGGTGATGGCAGGGGTCCTGCGGATCCCCACGTGCCCGGGCAGCCCGGCAGGCAGCTGCTCCCAGCCTGGCTCCAATCCTGCCCCGCAGGCAGAGCGAGCTAACGATGCCCCCAGCAAATTGCAGATCACCCATACGTCATGCTACACCTGAACCAGAGGAGAACTCGGAGCTGGAGCTGGTCCATCTCACGGTCACCACTTGGAGATGACCATCTTTCATTGGGCTAGATGGGGCGACACTAACCATTTGTTTCACTCATGTTACAGTTTTGAAAATAACGAAACTGGCTATTCACGTACGGATGAATAAATGGCTCCAGGGGACCTCGCGAAGTTAGGCCTGTGGCATTTTCTTATAAATTGTGAAAAAATTGCTCGTTAAATTACTCTCAAAACAGAATGCAAGTCACTAACATAATACAGGTACAAACCACCTTTGCATCCCTTCCCCCCACATAAATTTTCCATTTGTCTTAGGGTGAAGGATCTTTCCAGGGTTTGTGTCTTTAAACTCCACAATAAATGGTTTTTTTGCTTAAGGCAAAAACGTTTATCCAGAATAAAATAGAAATTTTGCTATGCACAAGCTCTCATCCCTGAATCAAAGTCTAATCTGTGAAGAACTTGTAATTGCAATTGACTCACTTCACATTTTTTCCGACGCAAAAGGAATAGCCAGAATACCCACATTTCTGCGTATCTGCAAGCTCTATTGAAGTGCTTAACTCCAGAAGAGATGTAATTTTACTATTGCTGAAAACAGGGATGACTCAGTGTAATAAGCCAAAACTACCCTGCAGATAAGAAGATAAATATTAAAAAACTTGCCTTTTAGTAGCCTTTTAACAATAACAATTCTGAACACGTTTCTTAGACAAAAAGATTTCCTCTTGCTACCACACTGTATACTCAGCACAGTAAACTTAGAGAGATGTATAATGCGATATAAACATTAATAGTTTCACAATTGTGTTTTAGAAAGACTATTTATAGAGAAAATACAGAATGCCTCCCAAAAGTATACTTAGACGTAAGCCACCATAATCTTCTTGCTCATGCAGCAGGAAATCTAATACACCAGCTCAATAAACCTGTAGGAAACAAAGGTTTTATGTAGCATTAAGAGTCACAATATTAAAATACCACATATTACATTCAACTACTCTTACAACACTCATTTTAAAAGCCAAGAAAATTAAGTGCCAGTTTGAGAGTAACAATATCATAACATGCAGAAAGAGACTAGAGAAGTACAAAAATACGTGCCGCCCTCATGATATCTTTGTTGTTTGGGTCAGAACCAAACACTTGATGGTATTGACGTTTTGGGTTATCCCCAGAAAATACCGCCCTAACACAGCAGTATTCCCCAGAATGTGCTGCAAAATGTAAATTCTCAGCAGCTGACTCTATGCTATTTCAAAACGCATAATTTACCCTTTTTATTATGAAGAACAATATAGTAACCATGATCACTGATATGTCAGTCAAAATCCAGGTTTGACTATAGGTGCATGAGAAAATACAGATATGTGTTTGTGAGAATACATTAAAATGGAGCATAGAGATCACTGACTTTAGGGTCAAGTAATCTAGTCAATTGATAAAAATACTCATGATTTAGTCACTAAGTTTTTTTGCAAAAAAAAAATTATGATTAATTTATGAGGGGTTTTTTTTTTTTTTAATGTTTATTGCCTATATTATTTATATTATCTTACCTGGTAACTATTCCCCAGATTGTTACAAGAGGCCATGCTTTGTAGGATTCAAGTCCTGGACGCAAGGCTCTACAACTAAAGAACTAGAACTGAGAATCTCAAAGCTTCCCATTCCCAGAATCCAAAGTCTTTGCTCCACTTCTAGATACCAGTGAAAGACGTAATCTATAAACAATTTCTTTTGGTTTTTTTATACCCTTAAAAAACCTGGCACGGCTTTTGCATTTGTTTTCAAGTTCATGACTGGATACTTAGGAGGGGTGGGATTGGGGACAGAAGGAAATAATGTTTTCCAACCAGTCACATTTTGTAAATGCTTGCTGGATGGACAGAGCTTTGGAATGCTTTGGTGAAACGGGTTAATAGATGAAGGGCTAGTGCAGTGGTCAAGATGCATAACAGATACATTTCTGATATAATTCACACTTGCATATACTGCTTATATATTTATTTAGTTATAACACCTTCTTCCATCCATGCAAGTAGGTGGAAAACAACATTATTTTTAACAGCTCATAGGAAGACTAGAAACACCTTTAGAGCATGAAATAAACCTTTTTTAAAAAACTACACACCTAATTGTAACTATAAATGAAATTTAGATAAACACAACATTGAATAATACAGACTGTACTGATATAAGTATTCTGTGCTTGTATTTGTATCACATATCTGAAAAAATGACCTTAGGTGTTCCTTGTGGAACCTAAGTGTTTTTTTCATGATATTGTTTAATTATAAAGATCCATATTTTAAACCGGAGGAAATATCAGCTGTCATAAAAAAATTCCTTGCAAGAGTAAAATACATCTAAAAGCAAATTGTGTGTATTTGTTATTGGGAGACTGAGTTTATGCAAGCAATTGTCATGCAAGCGGAGTTGTAAGTAATAATGTGGCCTTTAATGACGGAATGATGGACCTGCCAAACACTAGCTCCTGCCATAGACTGCTTGTATTTCCCTGCACAAAGATGCCCATCTGGGAGTTATTAACATATCCTCGTCAATTCAGAACCTACTTTAACATAATCCATATTTGTTGGAGAAAGTCCAACATCAGCCAGAGAACAGCAGCCACGTGATCCGATGACACATTTCAAGCAGCACACATAAAGCATGCTTGGGCAGCTAAGCAATTCAGAAATGCAAATAGCAAAAGCATTCCTCTTCCTAGATAAAAAGGACAAATCCCTTTTGGCATAGCATCTTATACACTTTTAATACTGAATAGAAACAACAGAAGTAGGAGAGGAACAGGTAGGTGTTTTTTCATTTCATAACAAGCACTCTGACACACTCAGTCTTGCACCAAAGCAGGTATGTTTCCGAGACCCAAGGAATGCTCTGCTGCGTTGAGGCAGTGGGAGAGAATACAAATTCTCTTACATCAGCAGTATCTCACACTTGCTTCTATGATAGTCATAAAAGTGAGCATCTTTTATTTAAAGGGACCTGAACATAGCATCAAGGAGACCTTTCATTAGAAAATTACTTGGTCCAACAATGCAGTCTACTCTTTGAACCTCATGTTTTTGTAGAATTAATTTTTTATTGTTCCTTATGATACTCAGTGATTGACTATATGTGAAGGTTTCTGAAGTTTCAACTTCTGTTTTAAAGTCTGTACTGGTATCTCTGGAGCCTCACTACATCAGTAAAAATCCCTGAAACTTCAGTACAGATGAGATTCTGTGAGAGCGCCAGCACTCGTGGAGGGTTTGGCACAGCACTCAGATGCATGGTATTCCAGGATGCTGGCAGCTTAAAACTAAGCCACTTTTTAACCCTCAACGTGATATTTACTGACTCCGGTTTCTGACTGGATGAAAACCCAGAAACCTCTTTTCCTCCTTTTTCATCCAGGCTTACTTGATTTTCTGATTTCTGGTGTTCAAACTAATATTGCTTATGACCTTTAAAGACCTTCGGGGAGATGCCACTTTTACCATCGCCCAGTTACTATGGATGGACTCCAACATATGTCTGTGAGCTACAAAAGGATAGTGTAAACAATAGCTTCCCATTAAACTTCAGTTTAACATTAGGACTGCTGTCCAAAGATCATACTTAAAGATAACTGAAGTGTTACTATATTCCTTTGTGTAGCTCAGTCATGACCCTAATTAATGTGTCTAGTTTAGACATGTATTTCTTTAAGTAATGGGTGGTTTTGTTTGGACAATTAGGCGGAGTTGACAAGGAAATTTTCCATCAAACCAAGTCATAAAAAGTACATTATTCAGCATTATTATGAGTAAAACACTATTTATTACCTGAACTTTACAATACACCATTATCAATCATTACCTGTCATTAAGGTATGCTAACATGAGATCAAAGAAACAAAGCCAACTTAAACAAACAGAGGTGCAGAGAAGGCTTTTAGACTTATTTAAATCAAAACAAGTGTAGTTGAGTCCATTGATAAGCTAGAATTTCCTTTCAACTGAAGATGCAGAATCAACTAATCACTGCAATCTGAGTATCACTTATTCCTTGACACACACCACAGCTGTGTTCTTTCCGAGAAAAAGTGGTTAGATGCACCCACAGAAATATGGAAAAATACCACAGGGCTTTCTGGCTGTAAGTTTAGATTCACTCTCATGTCAGCTCTCACCTAAAATGTTATTTGCTCATTCTTTAAAAATAATCAACAGAAAGAATCTAAAACAGGCAGAGGGGGGTTCTACGTTTTGTTTTAAGGTATTAATGTCTTTAAAACAAAAACAAAAAAACCTGCCAATTCAGCAAGTTATTCCAGGCTCAGAAGCCAAGTCTCTTAGTTAACTATTTTCACAGCAGTAGCACCTACGTGTTTGAGTCATGGAACAGGATGCCTTTATCGCAAGTGCCATGCGATGCTCTCAAATACAAATGCTCAAATACACTTTCTGTCAAGCAGAGAAAGACCTACGGAGAGGTCTTTCATTGTGCTCTGTGCCATGGACCTTAACAGACATCTTGAAAACCAGGAAACGATCCCTGAAAGGGTAACCCTGTTGTGGCACTGAACAATGTCGTTTTATGAGCAATATTACAACCAAACAGTTGCAATATTTCCTTGGAGCTTGAACAAGATATAGACTGCTGGGCAAGTTTTTCACTCAAAACATTTTAGATGTGTGAGCACATTTTGATTTTTTCCAAGTACGCTGTTTAACCATCTTGCTGCAGTCTGCAATTTTATTCTGCCCTGCAAGATTCAATCAATGTTCCAGAGAGCTGAGAAGGACAAAACTAGAAGTCACAAACTATTCCTGGCCAAACTTGTACTACATCTTTCTAAAATTTCTGAACCACTTGGATTCCTTGTTTCTCAGTACACAGTTAATCAAAATCCCTTTTCTTTTCCAAATAAGATTATATAAATCACAGACACACATCAATCCTCACTTCCACGGAAGTGTTTCCCTCAAAAAGAGGTTCCATATCAAATGCATCCATAAGGTATTCTCATCTCTCTTCTTGACCAAAACCTCTGTACTATGAGAGAGTCTAACATTTACTCCAGCACAGATGTGGGCCAGTCTGTAGTCCCAAAATTTTTAACCATAGCTGCATTGTATTTCACACACGTACACAATCCATAATAAATGGTGAGAAGTTGATTTAGAAGAGAGTTGTAGTCTTCAAGGTTTCAAAAATAATTATTACCATTTTTATGCTTTTATTAGAAGTTTTATTATCACTCAGGAGTATTCCCTCATCAGAGATCTTTTAAAATTTGCTAGATTACTGCAAGCAAACTGGGTCATTTTGTTAGATATCTTATTACTCCTCCTCTCTTTTTAAGCTTATTTTAACACTCACTAAGCTCATCAAATTCATTTACACAACGTAACCATTAACTTTATACAAATAGCTCCTGACCTTAACTCTGATCAGTTGGGTTAAGAGGCAGAAAAAAAAAACCCACTCTCAATGCATAGTTGCACATGTTTACATATCTACATAGTCGTCCCACAGTTGTGTTTTGGGTGGGGTCTTTGGTGGGGGGAAGAGGGGTGTTTTGGTTTTTTGGGGAGGGTTGGGGGGTTTTTGAGGGGTTGGTTTTGGTTTGGTTTTTTTTGGTTGGTTGGTTTTTTTTATAAATGCATGGACATTAAGGAAGTATAAACTCAGAGTCACCACAGATATTTCATCCTAACACTCTTCAAGGCTCTTTTGTCTTCAGTTCTGAGCCATATGAGCTGTTTATTACTGCTTAGAGAGCAACCTCTCAGATAAATATGAGCTTCAAAAGTTAATAGCTACACATAACTGTCTAGAAGTAAAAGGCTTCCTTCACACCTCACTGAGTGGTGCCCCTCCTATGATGTACATGTTTCCACTAGAGGCCTCGAGATACAAAGAAAGAAGTAAGACCACACAAGCAACCCTCTCAGAGAGAAGGCAATACCTCATTACATCTAATTTACTTTTCTGCAAAAGAAGTTAACATGTTAACATTTGTTGGCTACTCAGAATATTTAAAAAAAATTGAACAGAAATTCTAGCTGTACAATGGTATTTGACTAATTGGTGCTTTAAGTGACATAAAACTCTGACAAATCTAGAAAGAATATTGCATAATGCTAATTTTCTGTATATAAAAGTAGTCAGAAACATGACTATGAGCCCAAGGGCATCTTACATACTAAAACAATTAGGGCTAGTCTGTATTTGTTAATTATCTACTGGATTTTGAAATAGAGGATCTATATATTAATTTCGGACTCATTCACCAGCTACTGAAATAGAGCTACCTGTAAAGCATAAAACGTTATGCCTGTGATGCTATACAGTCACATAGTTTTACATAGAAGACTATGTAAAACCAGATCTTGAGCAAGAACTTACTTCAGCAGAACAAAATTATTCCAGAAATATCTAAAATCTATTTTCGCAGAACAGTAAGGTTAAAAATTCTTTTGTGAGGCATGTTTGGGGATCTTTAATGACCTCAGTGGTCAAGACCTTTGTATTATATCATCTCATAGAGGTATCAGATGGTGCCAGCATGTATCATAGCCTACCTCATTCCAGATTTACAGATGTAAAGCTGTACTATAAATATGCAGTAGTCAAAACAGTGTGAAGTCATTCTGATTTATTAGAAATACTTGATAACTATCCTCATGTGTTTTCTGACACTGAATATAACTGGCCAAGGAAATGGTGCAGTGTCAGAAATTCAGTTCCATAAGGCAAAAAAGGAGGAGCAGGTAGGGTAAAAAGGGAATATAGCCCAAATTTGCCAAAGCAAATAATGCTGGGTCCAATCTGAAACCTTCCCAATACAAAGAAAAAAGGTGGAAGGGCCAAGCACTTCAGAAGTCATCAAGAACCAAGAGGTAGAAAAAAAATTGTAAGAAAAAACATTAATTGCACCTCACACTTCTCTGGTTAATTATGATATTTTTGACTTTTTTTCATACTATCAAGGTGCTCCATTCAGACACCTTTAACATAAATATCCTAAGACAACAAATCCTACAAACATCAGGACACCTGTTGTGTGACAGAGCTACTCCTGTTTTCAGAGAAGCCAAAGATTCTCTCCCGTTCCACCTTTAGAAACTATTTCACTGAAAACAACACTCAAAAATAGGGCATCCTCCTTTCATTCTCCTCTCTTTTTGTAGCTTTTATGTTGCTTTACTCAACCTGACCTATTGCATTCCGTGTAGCTACATGATTTTAGCTTTTATAGCTCATTTTTAATTGGATATCATTGCTACCTTTCTTGTAAAGAGACAGGGCTCTGCCATTGCTACTAATTATCCAAATCACCAGTTGCTGTTTGCATGTGTGTGGCCTTGCCTAAAGCTTTTAACCCCAAGTTATGTCACTAAATCAAAGCAAGTTGGAGGTGTCCCTGCTCTAGTGACAAACTAATAAAGGCTGCGTGACATTCTTTTGAGCCATTTAGAAGTATTCCTTTCTAGGATTACAAGACTCAAATACAGCTAACAATTTTGTGGAGGGGTGGGAGATGATCCTATACTGCGGGTTAATGCACTGCTATCCCATCAAACCACAGCCACAACAGCGCTGCAGCCCTAAGCGAATTGACTCAGTCTCAAACACATTTGGTGCCAAAACCCACAGCAGTGAGAGCACCACCTTCACCCCTCGCCTCGGGGTGGCTCCAGATCCATCACCTGTGTTTGAGAAGACTCTGGAAAAGTTCTTTCTCTTCATCCTAGTCACACTGATCAGAGTCTGCTGCTTTTCTCTCACGCTGGATTTCAACTTACTCTAATTTTTTTTTAGTGCTAGCTAATAAGATCACATTTATTAAATGAAGTAGGAAGATCCAAAATTAAGAAAAAGCTAACATCTTCCTCATTGTTAAGCCACAGCTGCAGTGTGTGTAGCCATGCATGCACATATGCAGGTATGCTGCTCTTGGCATCATGGCAATGCATTCAACACCTTGTTTTTCTGAAAGGGTAAACCTTGCCCTGTCTCTCACGTCCTTTGCCTCTGCGTAATATCTCATCCTTTATTTTCCATTCTCAATCCATCACAATAAAAAGTAAAGAATAAGCTAAACGTCCAAAATTCCCCCCTTAGCCCTCACAAAAGCAATCACACATAAAGCAGAGCAGGAATTTTTTTATTTTTTTTTTAGCTTCCAGATTTTCTCCTGTTCCTTCTCCTCCAAAACTAAGACCTTCCAGAATACTTCACAGCACCATGAGAGGAAGACAGGGAAAGAGAAAAAATCTCCCACCAGACTGATAGGGTTCATGGGGCAATACGCTGGTGTGAGGTATACTTGCACCCATCCCTACCTCTCCTCTTCCACTTCTCATAAATCAGCCCCTGGAGTAGGACTAAGAGGTCACTATAAGGTCAGACACCCCCACACACAATTCTCTGGCCCCCCTAAATCTTTGATTCAAAGTGGATCATCAGTAGCATTGCAGGCAGAGGCACTCATTCAGAAAAAGCCACTTGGTTGGAATTGCAACAGCAAAACAGCAGTTTTCACATTAAAATCCTGACCTAAGCCCACATGGTCCAGCTGAGTGTGCACACATGGGCCATTTAGCAAGTCTGTCTGTGTCCACTGTGACAACACTTTCTACCCTCAGCCCTGCAAACCTTGCCCACAGGAGAGTTTCAGACAGACTACTGTGCCCTTACAGAGTATTTCAACTTTGATGAATATACTCCCCCCCACACACACACAAGAATGTTAAAAAATATCATCTCTGGTGAGCTCTAAACGGAACAATAACTGAAGTTTCAGTTAAATAACAGAAATAAATTTGTATGAATGGTTCCCATTTTCCTATTTTCTTCTAGTATTTTTAAAAATCTTGGTTAGTAATTTTACATCCTAGCAATAAAACATAACATACTTGTAATACCACTGTTGCAGTGAAAATACTTAGGTTTTATGATGCCTCTCCAGAGATAGATATTTAGTGCTCTACAGGTAGGTTAATTTAGCATAAAATAGTATAATACCTTCCTTATTTCTGTTCATTCATTTTGAGATTATCATGCCAGGCCAAGAACAAGTCACACATCACACACTGGTCATCATGCACAGATTTCCCGATTATCTAAGAAATGCAAAAACCTTCCAGCTCCTGTTAATGTCAGTTCATCAGCTTCACACTGTCTTGATCAGAGAAGTGTCTGTACAGGTGAAACCAGAATGTCTAGCAGTTAATGGTGCTCTGAACAGCCACCACCTGGAATTCCTTCAGGTCACCACAACTTCATGGTCAAGTATACGATCTCCGTTTCTTGATTTTACTGGCTTTGCATGAATATTTACACTGCACAGAAGTAGTCTTCTTCACCAGGGCCAGAACAAACCTGACTTCTAAGGGATGTTCATATAAGTCTATTAATTTTATTTTAGTTTTTGGTCAAAGTTTTTGACAGAACTCTGAGGAAGTTGACTCTGAATCAAGGAGAACAATTTTTCAGAGCAGTTTTCCCTCATTTCATGGTTACAAGTGTCAGCAAAAGCATGCTGGGAGCCTCTCAAAGGATGAAGGCATCCTCCAGACATCTTGCCAACATTTCCTTGTGGCTCAGGAGGGCAGCAAGGGCTGCCTGCTGCAGTAGAGCTGGGAGCTGACAGGAGCTGGGCTTGGCAGGGCTGGTCTCAACCGCTGCTTGCTTTGATAGAGCTCTTTTCAAGTAGACCCAGAAGGTTCAGAGAACATGATCTTCAGTTACTACGAACATCAATCAGCTTCATGCGACCACATATTCCTCTTTCAAAAGAAGTAGTGCAGAGCAATTTCCCAATAAATGCACTAAAATCAGTCTGCAGCAGCTCTAAAGTTCATAGGAATTGTGTGCCTCTTCTCTCATGGCAGGTCACCCACACCACTGAGAAGGCCTAAATCCTAATCTATTTTGCAATGAAAGTATTGTGTGAAGCACGCCTCAGGGTAGACTGGTAAAAAGACAAACAAAAAACAGGTCACTACCCCATTAATCCTTATTACAGATGTTACCAAGGAGAAAACTATTCCCTTAAATTTGCATTTCTGTGTTACCCCTTGCCCTTGGGTCAACTCAGTCTTGACTTTCAGCAACTGGTATGTTCACTGAGGAATAAAATGTTACACTCTAACAGAGGACTGGGTTAGTTGTAATGAGAAAATCATGTTATGTGTTGTTGGTGGGTTTTTTGTTAAATCATGGCCCTTGCTATTCATTAACATTCAAGTGCTGAAAAGCCAATAAATTATTACTAAAAGGAAATGTAAACAACTTTCTCTGAGGAAGGATTGCATACAGTAGGCTGGAACCTCCTTCAAGTTAATTGCAACACAGTTCACTAATGAAAGTTTCCATCTATTAAATCTTAACAGGCATAACTATAAAAATGGCGCCAAGCTCTCTCCTGCCCAGACAGCATCTGCACAGCCTTTCACACTTACTGTCTTTGCAGGGATTAGCAATTATCCCTAAGTAGCATTGGCAACATATGACTAATTTCACACCGGTTATGGAGTTTCCAAACTGATTTGCATACTGGAGCTGGCCATAGGAAAGACAATAGCTATGGCACTTAGTTCTTACCAAGTACCTTAACAGCAGGTCTGACTCAAAGTGCTCTAAAGTCAATAGGAATCATCTGTCTTTGCTTTCACTGAGCTCAGAACTAGGCTCAAGATGGACAAGGACACCATCAGCCCTTCGACCACAACCTGTGTTTGCTTTTGAGGCACAAACTTAAATTCCACTCTCTTGCATCTGTTCAGAAGAGACCAGGCAGTACTGCTGAAGGGGAACATCTCTCCTGGCACATAGCACGTTGCAGGGACTACCTTCGCTAGTTCATGGTTCTGTAGGTCATCTTGATCCACCACTGCTCTTAATCTTACACTAATTAAGATTAAGTAATTAATCTCCTCCTCTCACCAATGCTATTAGCTGTTCAGACTCTTAGCTGACATGTGTGTTTCTCATCTGCAAGATTTATTCCAAGGGCTTCTGCCAACTCACATCAAGATGTTTTTAAGCCTTGCTTTTCTGCTCATTCCTCCATGTTTTCAGCTGTCCTTTGCTCTTTTTATCTTATTTTTATCTATGAAATGGGGTGATCCAGAACATTTGGATCCATTCACCACTGAATATTTTAGTGACTGTGCTTTCTAACAAATGTTAGAGACTAAATAAATTCTGCATGTCATTCTTGAATTGAGACTTGCTGTCCAGAGAGGAAAAATATCCTTTTGCTATTTTCCTCTGTTCAGTGAAACTACTGAAATACAAGCAATGCTCTTTCAAAAAGAAAGTAACAGCATTTTTTTCAAGGCCTGAGAGTGGACATAAATACATGAAATAACCATTTATCTGTATTCCAACCATTTTCACATGTCCTATTTTAAGTAAACTAGAACGCCCATGTTAACATACCAAGCGAATTATCTCATTTATGATCTGATTTCAGCAAGCTGAAGTCAGGAAGCAAATTTTGCTCCAGTATATGCAAGTTTGACTCCTTGAGACAGAAGTGTCAATTAGTTGAGCAAAACAAAACACAAAACAATGTATTTTTTGCCAAGTTTTTTTTTTGCTCAATAACTTTACTGTATCTTGTTTGACTCCTTGTACTGGAGACATCACAGTACGTGGTTTTGGGATGACCTTGACAACTCAGTCTTTGAACATTAATAATCAGGGATAAACACATCCCATTCACAATTCTATCTTTATTACTTGGAAACATCATTTGCTCCAGTATGGCTTAAAAGATGCACAGTGAAAACCAAAGCACCTCTGTGTCCCCTTAATTTACCTTCCTAATTCAAGTAATAAAGTTCTATTGTATTATACTGAGGAAGGAAATATTTCATG
This sequence comes from Numenius arquata, assembly GCF_964106895.1. Lineage (NCBI taxonomy): Eukaryota > Metazoa > Chordata > Aves > Charadriiformes > Scolopacidae > Numenius > Numenius arquata. The sequence continues at coordinate 24,940,063 of NC_133578.1, forward strand.
ATATTATATGAGTTGCATTAATACCAAGTTAATTACATGTAATACATAAACTGTAACCAGAACTTCTAAGTAAAAACTACAAATATGTTTTTATTACCCATGTGTTTAATAGGCAAGTGCCAACAAACTGTGTGATGTAGTATGCTAACAAGACTGGCTGAAAGAATATAGCCTGACATGCAGAAAAGAAACTGTTTTAGCTGTTTAAAGCATAAATATTTAATACTTCTCCAAAGCTCACCCAAATTTTATAGGTTGTCTTAACTGGCAATACATGTTCTTAATATATTTCAGTGGGTTCACAACTTTTCCAGAGTGATGGCATAGTACCCAAAATGAAGATTTCCTGTCTCCCTACAGAAAAAAAGGCTTTTTTAAATCAGTTGCCAAACATTTTGTTTTCTACCTAAAACAAGAAGCTCTAACAACTTTAGTCTTTCATTTAGAAGGAATGACAAATAACTTGGGTTTACATCAACTACTTATTTATAGTAATAAAAATATTAATGCTCAGCTAAGTTTTTCCTTTGTATGAAATAATCCTAGAGTTAGGATTTCATGGCTGCTAGGTGCCATAGGTATAACACTGCACTGTTCTGGGAAAGGAAGTCATTGCAGAAAAGACAGTTGGAGCTGCAGAGTGGAAAAAAAATCCTGTACTGCTTTATTTTATTTTAGTAACAGATTCTAACATTAGATGTCTTGAAATAGCTTTTACATTTTTACAGAGACAAAGGGAGGGAGTCAGCATGTGCAGATCTCCCCTGGGAGCATTTTGCTAAACAAGTCTTGGCAACCTATCAGCATCTCAGTTCAGGGGGAAAATACCAAGATGAACTCTTAAGAGTTTACTAATGAGTTATGGATCTAGCAACAATTTCTATGAAAAGTTACAGTTCTATCCCTACACAACAGATAAACCACCTCTTGAACTCCAAGAGCTGTTAACTGACTTGCATATGCAAGTAAAAGTCCTGAAGTGATTTTCAAGATGTTCCACTTCTAAGATTACTCTAGGCAAGCAGCGCTTAAACATTATGTCCTAGCATGACACTGAACAACCCATAACATTACAGTATTCCCTTGGCAGGACAGCATTAACTTACCAGTTAGGAATCACAGGGGTCTACACAAGTCCAAAATGGATTGTACTCTGTGCCAAGGCTCACATCAAAATACCAAAACCACTTCATTGAAGGAGTGTGCAGTCAGGTAACTGTAGGGTGGAGCTTTTTCCCTTTTGGAGGTCAACATCATCTTTTTGTCTCTCCACCTGAAATTAACTGCTTCTGCCTAGTGTCATTGACCAAGGCAACTTTGCAGATATCTGGTCCCACAAGGAGCCCAGTTGCCCTGAGAATCACAGCCATTCCCAAGGCATAGTAAAGTTTGAGTCCTGCTAGGAGAAACTGGGAATATAAAATTACTATTAAAAAAAAACAATAAAAAGGGCTATCCTCTAGTTTTCAGCTGGTATCCTTTTTTCTTCCTTTCTTTTTTTTTTTAGACTAAGCTTTTCCATGTTGGAGCTGCCTTCGTTTTCTGCATTTATTATACAGCACACAGTACATTTTTGGTAGTAAGCAATAAATAAAAATAAAAATTTCATCTGCATTTTTTTTTTGGTCATTCTTTATCCACAGGATATTATCAAGGCATTTCACGTTATATTTAGAAGAGAGATAGGAGGAAGTGAGATGATAATTATCCAGCAAAGATCTACTCCTATCATCCCATTAAGCAACTTTGAAGTATGAGCTTAAAGTAATGCTTACAAAGCTAATTCGGATGTAAGATTAACTTCAACCAAATTTCTATAGTCATGGATTTCTTGCCACTACACAAATACTAACACACAACTACAACCCCACCAGCAACCTAAAAGTACCCTACTTGGATTCAGCTTCACCCACCTGGCATTTTTCTCTGTTTAGCACCTTTTCTTTGTACTTTTGTACAGTTTCATTACTCCATTCCTTTAAACTCCCAATTGTAATTCCATCAACTAGACAAAACATTACATTAAAGCAGAGATAATCCATGCTGTTAACAAGGCCACATGGTGTTCAGGCTCCTGCAGCACCTGGTTCACAGGGAAGGTTGTGGTACAGTAGCAGCTGCCAAGAAGAGCAGGAGGTGGGGGTGAAGGAGCAGAACCTGCTTTGTCTGTGGCAGGTCCGATGAGGGATAACACTCATCCTTCCACTCCTCCTCCTCTCCCAAAACACCACTATGCAATACTGCCTCTATCTTCCTCTTACACGGTGTCCTTTGACAGCACTGACACACAAGCTAGTCCCTGCACGTGGATGAAGAGCCTTTTGCTGTAGGGGCGATTCAGTATACTGGTAGTTGACTAGTGGCTGGGACCTTCATAACCTACATGCCATAAGATCAGCTTGCACGCTCCCTGACCAAGGCACATCTCCTCCCCAGATGCCTTCATGTTTTCTCAAGGGTGGGACAAGTCTCTGCACCAAGGGAACAGGGACAATACAGGGAAGCAAGTGACTGACTGGTTAAAGATGGTTCAAGCAAAACAGTGAAAAGTAAAGATGCAACTGAGAACAGAAAAAAGAGGAAAAAAAAAAACCAAAACAGTTTCTGACAATCATTACAGAATCACAGAATGATATGGGGTTGGAAAGGACCTCTGGAGATCATCTGGTCCAACACCCCTGCCAAAGCAGGTCCACCTAGAGCAGGTTGCACAGGAACGTGTCCCGGCAGGTTTTGAATGTCTCCAGAGAAGGAGACTCCACCACCTCTGGAGTTCATTTACATCCAATGAAACAACAAAACAAGCAGAGCGTAAGAAAAACACTGAAGAGCATAGAGTTAAACTTTGATGAAGAATTACTGTGTTTTAAAAAACAAAACCTCTATACAGAATAAGGAAATGATTCTGAACCATCACAAGTATGCACTTTTGCTAACTTCTGTGCAAACTTTTCATCCCAGACCCATTAGAAGTTATTAAGACTTAGAAAGCAGCTCTTTAGATACGCTAAATACCTACAGGAAATCCTATAAAATGAGAGAACAAATGTAATATGAACAGACACAGTAAGAAAAAACAATAACAGAGAACATCACTGTGCCTATACAGACTGACAGTCTACAACTGGGCATTTGTTACTTCTCTGCTTGCTTACCAACAAAGACCAAAGAGAAATGGAAACAATTTTCCTTATCCAAAACTTGAATAAGTACTTGAAACTTCAACTTTTCCTTGTTATCTCTGTCAGAGTCCATACAATTATAGGTACACTCTTTTTTGTTGCATTTCATGACAGCCTCCCAGAATCTATGAATAACAGTGTGGTATGATTTGAAAAAGTATGTGCATATGTTTAAGGAAAATGAAAAATAGGATAAGACTGTGGTGTTCAACCTTTACTATACCGCATGATGGATGTAGAGCTGCTCTGCAAGAATTTATGAATACTGCATGTTGACCTGGTTATTGAAATGTTTATTGTATGACTATATTGAGTTAAATCAACAGGACTATTGGGGAAATAAGGACGAATCACTCAAAATAAGCCACCCCAAGGTAACTTGTTAGAGCTAGTTGAAGAAGCAAGAAAAAAAAAAAAGCCTAAACTATTTCTTTTCTAATCACAGCAAGGGTATTTCCTTTCCAAACACAGCAAGGGTATAAGGCTTTCTTGCTACATAAAGCTACGGCTAAGAGCTGAATAAAGGACACACATTTTCTGTATGGGTAGGAAGCCAACTGGGAGTTGTTCACACAGCAGACAACTGGCAAAGCATTTAAATTTGTCATGCTTGGTTTGAGCCTAGAGATTGATAAACATATAGGCAAGATGGAGAGACAGGCACAATTTCAACATTATAGATTTTTTCTTTTAATTTTTATAGTTAAATAAAAATACTTACGTGTTGCCAGTATTTTATTAGAAACGTATCCCCAACTGAAGAGATAGGATTATGAACCCTGGTAGGTGCCCTGGCCAACTGGGCTGTTCTCAAGCAGGTAATTTTTGCCATTTTAAGTAAAAACAAAACATCTAACAGTTACCTGTATTAAACCAGAACTTACAACTATAACAACGTGGTTTAAAATAAAAATCAGCATTTGAAATTACTTTTGCTTGATAATTTTACTTCACAAAAAGACAAGTTGTTTTAATAAAAGAAAAATAGTGGCAATATTGCTGTTAAATGAAAGCTTTGAGGAACATTTCTGTAATACATGACAGTAAATGAGACTTAAAATTTGTATCTGAAATAAAGTATTACTGTTTGATTAGAAAAATGTAGTATACGGAGAGTGTAGCATTAAGATTATATTGGCAAATTTGGTATTCAGAACTAATTATTTTAAAGGTATATTGAGTTCTTTCAGTTCAGGGGATTATAGTTTTAATCAGACCTTTGCTGTTTGTATGCTCATTGCTAGAAATCCTTACTTTCTTTGAGGTGTCAGTGGAATTAAAAAAAAAAATTGTCATTAGGAACAATTTGTGCATATGCCTACATATACAATAAGCAAGTTTTCATTCAAAGAAAAACCTCCAAGTGCATTTATCACACTTTCATTTGCCAAAAATACAGATAAACAGTCCATATGGGAACTAAAACTGCCATCAATACAGTTATCAAAACTTCTAGTGCAGTCAGCAAAAAATGTACACACTAGATTAAGAATCCCACCAAAAAGACAAAACCAATAGAGTATCCAGATGCAGTCCTGGTGCCAACAGGCAGAACTAGCTGGCAGGCACCCATTAGAAAGCTATAGGAGATGATGCCTTCTTGCCCATCCCAGGCCCAGCTGCTGGAGGGCATCAGGGATAGGTAGGTAGCGAGGTCTGGGCTGCAGACCTGCAAAGGACATCTCTAGCACAACAGGTTGTGCCAGTTAATTGTTTTCTGGGTACCATTCACACAGTTCATATCATACCTGGCCAATCTCACTGTCACCCTGATCATTAAGCACTCCACTCCTTGCTTTCACCTCCTAGCAGGAATGGAAAAGGTGGCATGACAGGCAATAATGGTTGATCATTTCTGCTTAAGCAGTTTCTACAGTAAGATACCGAAGGTCCCCTGCTATTCATTGGCCTATGAGGAATTGCATGAGGTGGAATTGCCTTTTTCATAGCCTCATGACACATTTCTGTCCATGTTCTACCCTGTTCAGAAATATAATTCAATTATACTACATCAGGTACAGAGTTGAAGGAATGTATTTGTATTTATTATTCAAGTTTGCCTTTTTACTGCCTGAATTGAACTAGGCATCCTTCTCATAGAATCATAGAATGGTTAGAGTTGGAAGCAACCTTAAAGATCATCGAGTTCCAACCCCCCTGCCATGGGCAGGGACACCTCCACTAGACCAGGTTGCTCAAAGCCCCATCCAGCCTGGCCTTAAACACTTCCAGGGATGGGGCATCCACAACTTCCCTGGGCAACCTGTTCCAGTGCCTCACCACCCTCACAGTAAAGAATTTCCTCCTAATATCTAATCTAAATCTCCCCTCTCCCAATTTAAAACCATTACCCCTTGTCCTGTCACTACACTTCCTGAAAAAGAGTCCCTCTCCGGCTCTCCTGTAGGCTCCCTTCAGATATTGGAAGGCTGCTATGAGGTCTCCCCGGAGCCTTCTCTTCTCCAGGCTGAACAATCCCAGCTCTCTCAGCCTGTCTTCATAGGGGAAGTGCTCCATCCCTCTGATCATCTTCGCAGCCCTCCACTGGACCCGTTCCAACAGGTCCATGTCCTTCCTGTGTTGAGGACTCCAAAGCTGGACACAGTATTCCAGGTGGGGTCTCACCTGGAGAGAGGACAATTTGGTCAGCTATCCACAAGAAGTCACCTTTGCGCTCTCTTTCTCCTCTGGATGGTTGCACTACCCTCCACACAGGGCTGCACCTTGAAACAAGACTGAGTACAAAGCTGCACCAGACTCAGCAGTTTATACCCTAAGCAAGGCATTTTGTCAAGAGCATATGATGGGAGGACCCCAAAATTGGTGTGAGTGGCACTGAGAGAGAATTTAGAGGACTCGGCTATGAGACATAAGCACCACAGGATGTTTGCAGCCACCTGAGTCGAAGGGCTCACCACCCTCCTGTGTGACACTGCCGCAGCCAAGAGAGGCACTCAACATGGAAAGCTTCAGATGGCCGTTTGCAAGGTGTTGTTTGTGGGGCCTGGGAGAGTCTGGTACTTGTTCGCTCACACTCAGCCCCAAGCAACCAAATCTCATGCCTTCCCAGACGTTCTGCAAAAGCTGTACGTTTAATAGGGCTTGAAAAAAGACTAAGGGTTTGCTTCTCAAATAAAGAAGGGATGAAAGGAACTTTCCTGGGGTTGTGCTGGCTCAATTCCTGTTTGATTGACTGCTCATGCTGTTGCGTTGGTGGTTATTAGAGCTGGTAAAAACACAATTTCTGTCCCACAGGAATTTCCTATACTTCGACATTTGTTTTCATTCTGAAACAGCATTTAAAATTTCAAAATAATGAACACTTTCATGGAATGAGTGGTCCTAAAAATAAATTTAGAAATGTCATTGTGCATGTGTGCGTGCATAAGCACATTTTCAATCCAAAAGTCTAACCTCTTTTACAGGGGTTTACAAAGGTTTGGTTCCAGATACATCATATCAGTATTCTAGCTGATTGGTCTTCCTTGGGAAGACCAGAGTGCAATGCTGAGCTGCCACCGCAATGCTTTCTGTCCCCCCACGTTTGGTTCCCTGGTCTGCTGAAGTCCGAGATAGATCAGGAACGTAAACTAACCATTTGAAGTTTTCTCCATAAAATTCAGTAAGCATCGAACTAGAAACAGCTAGCTCCTACATCCTCCTTTCCTTACAGTTCTTTTGTGGGACACATTGAAATGAGGAGAATAGATGACTAAAAATTGTGGACCTCAGTGTCTTCAGTTGTAAAACATCTGTAGCTTTGGGGCTACAGATATCCCAGGCAGTTCAGAGTCTTTATGCCAACTATTCCAACCCCACTTTTCACTTAGCCCCAGTGCACAGCTAGTGACAAAATCCATCTCCTCTTACCAAACGTGGCTGCATTTTAAGTGAGGAGCAAGTAAGAACCAGCAGCTGGAAAAAGTAGGCATGCAATGATCTGCAGGTGTTGTCCAGCTCTGAATTGCTGTCTTGTTCTCTTCTTCCCCTTTTAAAATAACAATGTATAGCCAAAAATGGGCAAGTGACATTCTGCTTGTCTCCAAAGCCACGAAACGAAGGAACTGACTGTCCAGTCTTCACACCTTTCAAGGCTGCAATGAAAATCTCCTTACCATTTTGCACCATCCATCCCTCACTCGCAGATCTTCCTGTCCCTGGTTGAACCACACAGTGCTAAGGTTAATATTACTGCATCGCAGCCCTCTAGGTAGAATATAGCTCCGTAAGTGTCTCTTGGCTTAAAATAGTCTTTATGAAGTGCTATGCTTTAGGGAAATAACGTTAGCAAAGAAATGTCAGATTTTGCTCTCATCGTTGAAGAACAAAATCTAACAAGGGTGGTTGTCAGCTATTACGCTTTTGTACTGAAAAATTGTACAATCCTTTTAAGTTACATATAATGATTTTATAGCCTTTTAACAAGAGGAGCACCACTGGGTAGGATTTTAACAGGGGAAACAGGATTGGCGATTTATTTTAAACCAGCTGAATTCCCCAAGTTCTTCCTTGATTTAAGCCACAGTCTGTATTACAAACAGAGGAGATTATGAGCATCTAAAGCAGACATGGTTTTGATAAAACTCTCTTAAGTAATGATGATCCTACAGCATTCAGACAAGTCAGGGGTCAATATGACCTTATTTGCCTGTGCCTTTCATTAGGAGCACTATTTCTGCAGTACCACACTTCTGGTACCTCCAAATACACAGAGGATTCATGCTTCAGTTCTGCATGTATTAAGAATGCAGCCATAGCAACTACTAGCATTAATGAACTATTTGCTTATGCAGTAATAATTAACTTCCATTACATTACTTTGTGTGATTACTTTCTTAATTGCCTGAATTATGCATCCATTTAATATTTAATAACCATTCTCAGAAATCAGACACTGGTAAAAAAACAAATTGCTCACAGTTTCCTTGCAATAATTAAGCTCACAAGAATAAATGAAACCTTTTAAAAATGAATGCCTTGTGATTATATCCTTGCATATAGAACAAGATCCTAAATTAGCTATTTATTAAGTCTAAATTTAAGACCAAATAGTACATTTTTCAGTTACGCCTTGGGAAATCAACCTATACAGTACCTGACATCACCAGCATAATTAAGTGCCATCTATTTACTTTGAGAGTCACGAATTCTGCATTAGTATTTAGAACATTCAGAAGTGTGTGTGGGGAAATCTTTTAAAAAGCCTCCTTGGAAAAATAGCATCTTCTTTACCTGAGGTAGCGGCTTAGTTGTGCTTAAAGTACTGGAAAGATCTGTGAAGCGTAAATAGCCTTCTGATGGGGAGGGCTGGGAAGGATTTTTTTTTTTTTTGTCATGTTTTAATTTACATACAAACAATGGAAATACAGTTATACAGCCTGAGGTCAGGCTTACCAAACAGGATGAAATTCATTGTTGTATATAAAAATAATGTTTACAATCAAAAACAAGCAGTCTGATCTACTTGTTTTTTCATGTTGTCATCTGTCTCTCTCTGAGCCCCCGTGCCCTGCCAGCACCCAAGCAAAGCCACATGCTGATTTGCAAAGTGATAATGCCATTATGTTATTGCACACCAGCTTTGTTTCCCAGCGCTTTGCAATGAAGTCACCAGCTTAAATAAAATGTGTAACTGTTTTATTGTAGGTTGCTTTGATGAATAGAGTCTACTGAGCTGGACAAGACAGAACACTGTTGTGAGGTTTTTTGGTTTACTTTTTTTTTTCCCCGAGTTGCATCTGCAAAATTGCTCTGCCATTCCACGTTGATTATGGCAGCCATGTACAGATGTGTTTATCTGAACCATAACACTGCTCGGCTGAAGCTACAGGGACACCAGCACGTTACTCCCTCTCTTTTCCTACGCACGCGTACCACAAATAAAATGTATACAACAAAAAGCATATTCCAGGCACCCCACACCCAAATAAACCAATCCAATAAAAGAAAACTGAAAAGAAAGAACTGCTGAGAGGCAGGTGAAGGAGCAGTGGCTGCTCTCCCGCTTGCCCATACAGGTGGATCATTTTCAGTGAGATGCACAGGGAGCCGCGGGGAGCCAGGGAGAGAGGGAGGGAGGGACGGCGCCCCTTTGGGGTGTCAGGAGCCAGCAATGGCTGCTAGCCTGAGTTCCCAAACTGAGCTAAATTGATGCCAATCTCGCTGGCTGTTGTTACAGTGGGCAGCATCATTAGGATTTGCTTTTTAAATGATCTCTCAGCCTGTAAGTCTGAGAGCTGCTAGCAAGGCAAGGTTAGAAAGAAAATGATGGCAGCATGTTGATGCTTCACAGACCTCATGATAGTTTCCGTCTGTCATTATTTACGTCTGACTAGATGCGTCATGTCAGCTACCTAGAAGGCACTTTAATATGAAGCTCTTGTTTTCCTCTGCTTTTTCACATCCAGACTGGGTACTATTATTTTTTTTGCATCACTACACTTAGGTGAAGCTTGCTTCAATCTCTCCATAATGACACACAAAGAAATAAAAATTGTTTAGCTCATGTTATTATACATGCTTCTATTCTAACAGACCTCTTCGACATTGTTCACAAAATGGTGAATTTAAATCAATAAGCAGACATCTATCAAAAGGTCAGCTTAATTTTGTTCTTTCAGCTTCTTTACCAATATTTTAAGCAAAACCATTTCTTCCTTTAGCTTTCAGTAAACATTGTATAAGTGGACTGCAGCAGCAACCAATAGATTTAATGGTTGACGCCATTTAGTAGATCAATTAACATGGTATTAATACTGCCTTCTAATGTGATGAATTCTGTCAGAGTCAATGTAAATAAGGTTACAGCTATCAAGTATGTGTCAGTTTTGCCATTATACTACCTCTTGGCAATTCAGATTCAAAGGATTCATTGGCACTGGTTTGGGATGAAATCTGTAGTTCACCCCTGAGTAATACAGCCAGCCCTGAATTCGATCCGTAACTTTCTACAATGATGGTGGCTGAACGATAGAAAAGGACCCGATCCTTCAAGCCTTCCTGCAGACCAGACAAAGCTCTTGTTCAGAGATATGCTGCCTCTAAGCAGGCGTTGCTCTCCTGAATGGGCTTGGCAGGCCACAAAATGCCTTTTAAAACCCATCCCTTTGCCACGTCCCAGGGAGTGACTTAGCCACAGGATTATTTTATTATTTTTTTGTTAAGTATTTGAGCCCAGAAATAGCAGTTCAATCAACTCTGTGGACTGACTTTGCTGAATAATCATACAAAGTTATTAATACAACCTTTTCTCATCCTTTGCCTGACCGAGTCCACTGTTTTGTCTTCTCGCCTTGTCATATGTGAAATTAAGTGACAAGTTCTTTGCATGCTTTCATTCATCTGGGCTGTGAGGGGCCTAGCAACAGCTTTGGGTGCAGTAAAACAATCAACAGCTCAATATCATCAAAAATTATTCAATAACATTTGATCAGCTGGATTTTGTTCACTTGTTTGAAAATAGAAAATAGGCTAAATTCAATATACCTTTAACCAGTTAATGGTATATTTGCATTTTATACACTATGGAACTTTCTTATAGCTGCATATTTTCTTAAAAGTACAGACAGGGTACAGTACAGGAAGGGTAAAATGTTTTGATTTCATAGGTGTCTCACACTATCGTCTTTAAAATTTAATAGGGTAGCTAAGATTCTGTAAGAATTATTTATCCAAATTAAATTTTGAAAACCACCAAGTTTTCTTCCTCATCTTATCAGGAGGAAAAGTTATTATTTTTTAATGGGTATATTTATTTACCAGGTCAAAAGCATTTACTCTTAATCTCTAAAATAACAATTACCTTTAGAGGGGCTCCAGACAAACATAAGATAATGCTTTCCTGAAGTTACACCTGGCTGAGTTACTCATTGAGCTAAGTTCAACAGTTACAATATTTGCATTTTTTGGTTCCTGAAAAGCCCACAGATGGATAATTATTAGAAAGGTGTTGGATCTTAGACATTCTCTGTGAGAAATCTATTTAAAGGAATTTTAAGCTCAGAATAATGTGTAAGTGGCTCACTCGGCTGTTTGTTATTCATTATTTGCATAATTTGACTAGTCACCTAAATCATAGGAATTATTTTTCTGTTACCCAATTGGGTAATCTTAGTCCTGCAAAGATGCTACTGGTTTGTCTTCATGGATGATGCCCTAATGGTTAATTCTTGGGGAAGTGTTAAATAGGTTTTTCTTTTTTCCTGGAAAAAAGGGCTCTGGTTGAACTTTCTGAGCAGCAGCTTAATATCCATTTTCTTTCACCCAACATTGTAAACAGAGGGAGGATGAGCTCTGATTTTTTTTTTCTGGACAAAGTGAAAGGTTTTCATACAAATTAAATCCGTCTCCCAACACTGGCACTTAAAGTGTGAACAGGGATGTTGTAAATGAAACCCCAAAGGTATCAAACTGTGCTTACTATCAGAAAGACTATTACACAAAAATGTCCACTGTACAGTTTATGGTGACCACATTTACATTTCTTGTGAAGAAATCTTTATTTACCTCTTATTCTCATCTCATTAGTAAGTACTGATACAGAAATACAGTTTACTCTTTGTGTTTGTCATTTATATCAAGCAATGTGCATGATCCCAGTGTTTTTGTGCAGTATTTGTTATGATTACTGTAGGGCATGAGACAATAGGGCACCAAATGACAGCAACAGCTCTGGACAGTCCCTAAAGTAATGGCATAAGGCTGTAGAGTGGATTATAGTTGTTAAAATATTAGGGGGTTGTTTTCCTTTGGGGGGAGTTGGGGTTTCTGTTGTTTGGATTTTGATGTTGTTATTGTTGTTGGGTTTTGTCTATTTTTTCCAAAAATGCTGCCACGAGAAGGGTCTGTGCAGTGCGGTCTGATTCTCAGGATTTCAAGACTCTGATGGTGAGCCGTGCCAGGTCCCTATGAGGGCCACCGCTAGAGAAGTCAGTTCTGTGTGATGCAAGATGGGGCCTTCTGTGAAGCAGAAAACAGAGGGTGTTTGGTGGGCAGCTCCTCTACTTCCCCCTTAACCTGGAATTAACACTTGGCTGAAATGAGAGTTAACTGACAGCCCCCACTAGAAAACTGCTAGATGCTAAAAAATGATGAAGATCTGTATTTGCCATTTAAGGTCCAAGAAGCTTCTAAATCAAGTGCTTTTCTTTGTTTAACTTTGTAGGTTTTGAAATTCAAATGTGGAGCTTTCCAACTTTTTACCAGCTCTGTATGCTAAACATCTCTCTCAAGTTCTTTGGCGTCTCTTACACTGGAAATTTATAGATTGTAAACCCCTAGAAATATTTAGTATTTTTGAACTCATCTGTAGCTTTCTCCACCTAGTTCAAAACTCCATAAATAGGGTTTTTTTCCTACAAATTTGACAAAAATGTTATCCTTCCCTCTGTCGAAGCCAGCAGACCTCGGGCGTGAGGAGCAGTGAGCAGTAGGTGGCAGTCAAGGCACTGAACTATTTCCATGGTCCTCCAACACTGCATCATTGTTAGGAGTAATGTGAAAACAGTATCTTTTAGGGGTTTAAAGGTATCATTTTCAAAACGATCTTCTCGGAGGCCTCAGGCTGTACAAGCAGTAACAGATAGTAATATGCTTCAGATGAACAGCACGAGAAGCTCTTGGGCTCGGTTGCCTGATTTTAAGTTCTGAGTTTGTCTGGTTCGCAGGTATTTGGGGAGTGTTTTCTAAACTTATCGGAAGGTTCCTCTGATGTAAAGAGGTGCCATGGTTGTCCAGGACTGTCCTGAGGCTGGATGTCAGGGGTAGCACGAGCGTACACAGGATTTATCCCCTAACAGTAACAGAGACAGCCCCCTCCCAGATGAGGCACAGCTGGGTCAGCAGATCTGCCTACATGCAGACTAATAGGTTAAAGTCAAAGCCCTTGCAATTCACAGGCACGTACAAAAGACAAAAACCACTAAATTAATGTTTCATTTTCCTTTCTACAGCACACACACAGAGAAAAGCAATTTAACATCATCTCAATCTTTTTCCTCCTATTGAAGTGGCAAATATCATTAAACATAAGTGTCTAGCATCCAGAAAAAGTTACACAGCAGCACAGATATGTCACACTCACAGCAGGACTATTAATCAGAGAGTCTTTCTCCATACACACACAAACCTCCAAGTATATCTCCTAATGGGTCGGCATCAGTAAGTTCTCAGGTGTCTTCTATAACAATATTCAGCAATATTCAAGTGACAGATCAGACCAAAATTTGGATTCATACTTCATAAAATATTGGCAGTTTCATTAATCCATTTTCTATGTAAGATTCTTTTACCTTATTCATCAATTCATACATGAAGAAAGTAAACCAAAACTAAATTTAGAGAAGCAAGAGATATTTTCTAATTCCTAGAGGCAGAAAACAGTGGGTCTTTAGTTACCTTTTTTTTGAATTACTGAAGTTCTGCCACTAACAGCCCTCCCAACCCCACTTCCAGTTCCTGAAGTATTTTGTTTGTACAAGAATTTTTTTTCTTAGTACTTGTTCCGCATTTAAGGGACTGCAGGAGAGAAAAGGTAAGGAAGAAAGATGGTGCGTTAATATTTCACTTTCAGATGGACCATTCAGGCTCCTTCTCTATGGGGTAACGGTCATAAGTTTAATTTTATTCCTACAGGGATGTAGAATAACTCTGGGAAAATATTTTTTTGTTTCTTAACTTTCCTGAGACAGTAGCTATGAGTTTTGTGAGCACAGAAGTAGCCCAACTAAGCCCCTCCACACTTGTTAGTAAGCATATATCGCTCAATAGGATCATCTAAAGAACACAAGGAAACATGACTTTTTATGGTGATTAAGAGTACCTTGAATTTGAAACTGTGACTTTTGTCACATAATCTGCAGCATGGCAAATATGCAGAACAACAAACATGTGTTGGTCTGTACAGTGATATCTAAAATTATATTTCATGTGGAGGTGTCTTTCTACAAGGATAGACATAATCTTAATATTTCAGAGCTTTAACTGATTAAAGGGCTGACTGGCGATACTCTCCATGTTTTAGAAATATTTCATCAAGAGAGTGAATATATCCACGTTGTCCTTGTTCAGCAGGTAGAACAAAAAATGAGAAATTAAAGTGGTGTTGCATGAGCTGTACAGTGAAATACGGTGATAACATAAGGCAGAGTCTGGGCGAACTATTGCTTTTTTTCCCCTGGGAAAAGTGAAGAAAAAGCTTCTATTACTGTAGAGTAATGGTCCTAATTACAAAAATAAAGAAAAGAACTATTAATCACATTTATTCTTTCAGTTATGTAGTTTTCTTTCCTCTTTTTCTTTTTGCTTTATTCAGAGCTATGTATCGTACCATAACATAGACATTTCCAAACTTCTGAATGAAAATTTTGAAGCCTGAATAGGATTAAGTTTGTAACAAAATAATTTAAGTCACAAACTCAAATCACCAGCTGTAACATAGTGCCATGGACTAATCAGGAAGCATCGGTACAACAGAGCTCTTTCTGTTAATGCTGGTTACAACCTTCCGGCCCTGCCAAAAGGCAGTCAGGGTCCATCAGGTGGGAACAACAACTAACTTCTGATGGAACTAAAACCAGTATTCCGACTGATATTCAGTCTTGAGGTGACAATTCTTGTCTGATGGCAAGCCTACCACGTTTCCAGTTAAGTTGGTCCAAATTCTGACTTCTGCATCTTTTTCTAATGGCAAGTGGGAAGGTAGCAAGGGAAAGGGAAACTTAACATAATTTATCATCATTACCCTCAGTTGCAAAAAAGCTCTCTCACAATTGTTCAGTATCTTGGTGGTAATTCCTTCATGAGATCAGTTTACATTTGAGGATCTAAAACCCTGCCATTCTAGGAGCATATGAAGACCACTAGGCAGGCGTATCCGTATAAAATAATGCAGAACCACACAGAAGGGCTAACTTGGGCCCCAGAGCAGCTTCAGCATGGGTGAATAGCTCTGGGGATGCAGCACTCTGAGGTCCTGAAATCAGGTGCAGGCTAAGCCTCCTTAGAGAACTCTGTGCAAATCTCTTCACCCTTAGCTGCCTTCTACAGCTCCAGTTGAAAACACTCCATCGGCTACTTCCTGTGGTTCAACACCTATCAGATATCTCTGCTAGGAAGTGCTAAAGCAGGCAACAGACGCCTTTTAGCTGCCAACCTTTTCCCACTATAGATACTCAATTTATCACACCTTACTCTGCTGGTCCTAGTATTTCTTATCCTTGAGTCTGAAAAAAATACGAACCATGAAAACAAGATGTGAAGCATTCAAACTTTGCTTCACAAAGTGCACTAGGTATTTAAGATTAATCTGAGTAGAAGATCTGTATAAAAGTATTCAATTCCTTTGGCCACACAGCAAGATCAAACTAACAACATCACCAAGAACCCAACAGATGTTAGATGACAACATCCAGAGAGATGCTACTATCCCTATAGTAGTGAGCATTGTGAATTAATTAAAACACCTTTGATAAACAGGCTAAAAGAGGTATTCAGACTCGCAGAAACACCCCAGCCTGTGTAGCAGACTAGTTTTGAAGGCAACAAAAGTAAGTTTACTGTTCCACAGCTCACTATAAAAGATTAGAATTCTGCAATAATTCCAGGAAGCCTGCCAAAAGCACCAAACCTTTCTGAAAAGTGTGCTGTAATGATGCCAACGTGGCTGATCAGCACATTAAAACTTAGACCCAGATGCTCACATGAGCACGTTATCCCAGCCACATCACCCAGTGCAGGCAATGAAACAAAACATAGGATAGTGTAAAGGAGTTTATGTTACAGTTAGCGCTCCGTAAAATAGATGTAAAACTAGAAAAATATGCAAATTGATTCTTACAAATAGAAAACTGTTGGGTTTTTCCTCCCAATGTTATTACTCTGTTTAAAACAAAATAGGTAGTAGGAGACAGCAAAAGTCATAGGAAAACTTTTAGCAGGTTTTTTGAAGAAGTCAAAATTGCCTAAAGAGTTACAAAGATGTGTGGCCAACTGCTGCTGCAGCTGCACTTGCACAGAACACCTTTTCTGGTTAATGCCAGAGTCAAGTTTTCCTTTCTCTGAGAGGAAACAAAGTACTTTACATGCAATTTTCCTTCATAAGCATACACTAAGCAGTACCACTATTTGGTATGAATGGCACTTGTACTGACTTTATACTAGTACTTGACACTCTTTTCAAATTGTCATTGTGGAGGGTTGCGAAAATCAACATAAGGACAGAAACTATTCACATGCTGTCAGGGACTGCTGTTACAAGTGTATTTTAACAAGGCTTTTGTAGGCATACTAACATGAAAACAGTGTTGGAGCAGGCCAGTTTCCACAATTTTTAGACCTAAGGTTCATCAGTTATCAAAAGAAGCCATCATCTGCTGCTTGAACACAATAGCTGGCTTTGCAACATTGCATTGTACTAACAACGTACTTTAAAAATAAATGTATATTCTTGATGCATTTTGAGATATTACTAAACTATATGTATAAGCCAATACTCTAGAAAAATATTTAAATAGGTCATAATACTTATGGCTGCATAATACAGACTTACAGATATAACATGACAATTGAACGCTCTGAGCTGAAAATACTTCATCTGCTTTCTCTGTAATACATGTACTTACAGTATTTTGTGTTTGATCTTTCTGCCTTTTTGAAAGAAATAGTAAGAATATTTCCTTGTACTAAAGAAAAATTCCCTTTAATATATGAATAAAGTGTCAGATAGGTCTTCCAATTTTTTAGTTCTTCTCGCCTGTTTGCTGGTTCCTCACCTTGCAGCTTCCTTTGAAGACAGATGTTGATGAAAGTATAGAAGAGCAGGAAAAAATAATTTACTCATACACAAAGAAAAACTTATGATCTCTTGGCCTCTTAGAAGTTGGGGTGGTTTTTTTCCTAGAAAGGAGATCAGGAACACTGGGGGATAGGTGTGGGTAATAACAAAGTTTGGGAGTAACTCAGTAAGAGTTCTTGCTTGGTTAGCCTAAAAGATGATTGTGACATTTAAGTCATTCCTGGAAGTTGTCCCCTCCTCAATCTTAGCAAATGAGAAAAAGTAATTTAATTCATAAAATAAGACACAATTTTGTTGGATTTACTAATTATCATTCATAGTGCAACACAGGTCTTTTGCATATTGTCACAGCTTTAGTCCTTTGTGGTAGGCACCTGCAAGCCACAAGCCAGACTGTCACTGAGGCAATCATCCGCACCAACAGTTCAGAGCAAGACGGACATTACATGGGTGGTCAGTATTGTCCAGAGAGATCATAACCTGCTAGGTGGAACAGATTACCTATTATGTTACCAACCAGTTTGCAAAGAGTACGTGCCACAGGCATACTACACATGGAGACAGATGTGACTTATCAAGTTTAGACAAAGCATTCCACTGCAGTTTTAAGTCTTTCCATCACTAAAACGATAGGAGAAACTTGTTTACCATCCCAAGTAGGAATGTCTGCTCATTCTTGTAATCACGTTTGCTACACAACTATCTGTCCTCTCCAGACAATGGTTACAGGTTTTAACAAGTAAAACTCCAATTCAACATAAGGGAAAAAATCCTGCAACATGAGAGAAAAGTAAAGGAAGGGATGCCCAGAGAAGCTGCAGAACCAAAGCCCTTCCCTGTCTTTCCATCAGTCAGACTCAACTTTTAAATCAACTTATGTTCTCAAGACTACTTCAATGCATTGGTTGACATTTAGTCAGTTGCATTTTCCTTCAAATGTCAACGTATGCTCTATTAAAACAGATGGCACCTACGTAGGAACTACCAGGTTATTTTTAAAGGCTTTTAGCAATTAACTGGACCATTTTCGCCTCAGCTCTTCCCCCTCCCTTTGCACATCTACCATCCACTCCCAACACCTCAGATGAGCAGCATTGTTTTCTCTTTCATAATTTTAAGAGCAACCATCTCAAGAGAAATACTGAATTCAGTATTTATCTATTTTATTTAGCAGAAACATCCTGATTTGGGGAACGGAAGACATGAAAGGCGTAATATCCCAAAATCTAGCAGGAGAATTCAGGAAAGCTCTTTACTCATTGCAGTTAGTGCTTCACAGGCTTTATACACTTACCTATTGTGCACATTCCCTTCACCCCCTCTATATCTTCCTAGACTTTGCATTGTTATATTTGCTATACATATTATACTATTTTGTTTTCCTCATTCATAACAGTTAGATTTCTCTTCAGTCCCAAGCAACACTACTCAAGTAAATAAGCATGCTCCTTGGGAGACAGGTAAGAAAATGAGTACTTGATCCATAATTCTTACATAGTATTCCATTTATTGGAATTGAATGAGCAATGCTTCATTTCTTTAATTGAATAACTATACAGTGAAATGAATGCTTACATGCAGTAACACATGCAGTAAATGCAAATAGAGAGTTAGCTTTAGGAAAAAGTTCAAATGTAGGAAGAAAGAAGACTTTTTTTTTCTTTTCAAACTTTATATATTTGGAGAAGGCTCCACCCAAGTTCTTTGATTCCCACCCTTGAATACCCTCATGCATAACTACAAAAGCTATGTGATGTCCTTGAATACTACTCAAATTCACAAGGTATACATTTCCTACTACTAACACATGCTCAGACATTCCAGCATCAATCACATTTGAATTTGCACTGTAAGTATTTTTTGACACATTAACGTGACCTGCGTACGTAAGAGCAGAACAATTGGCTTGCTGTATTATCAGACTCCTTTTTCTGTAATAATCTTCACTCTCAGTATTGGACAGGGAGAAATCGAAAGTCCTACTGGTATTCAATTGATGCATGAGTTGCCTGCTTGCATAGACTTCACAGATTTCTGAAAGGGCTCAAATAGTCAGTCTGTAGACCCTTATCTCCTCAAATACACTCATCAGTCTCAAACAGAGACCAAAAGTGGACACAGAAGAGAGTACAGGCCAAGCATACATAGTATTTTTAACATAAACTTCCAGTCTCCAGCAATTTTTCAGGAGATTTCTCAAGCTTGTCATGCTTTCTGCATCTGGCAATCCTTGAGCAGGCATTTCATCCAACTACTCGCCCAGTCTCCCCAAGAGCCTCTGCACACCTTTGTCAAGGTGCATTATTCACTCCTGAAAAAGACGCCTCTTTCTATTCTGAAACAGTTCTCTATAAACTTCATTTGATGACCCTTAACTCGTCATTGGGCTGAAAGAGACAACGAAAGATTGATCCCTCTCCACCCATTCACAGTTTTGTCAGCTTCTATCGTTATCACCCTCACCTGACTTTTTCCCAGACAAGATAGTCCTAGCTTACTCAGCCCTTTGCATACATCCTCTTCTGAATCTTCCCTGTCCTAATGCATCCTCATTGAGATGGGTGAGTCAGACCTACATACAGTATCCAAGGTACAGGTGAACTATAGATTTATATGGCAGCATAATGATTCCATCTGTTTTGTTCTCTGGTCCTTTCCTCATAATTCCTAACATTTTATTTGCTTTTTAGCCTGCTGTTGAGCATGGGCTGATGTTTTCATGGAACTATCCATCATAACCCAAGGTCTCACTCCTGAGTGGCAACAGACAGCTCAGAGCCAATCATTTTATATGTGAAGCTAGAGTTGTTTTTCCCCACATGCATCACTTCACATTTATCTACACTGAATTTCATCTACTATTTTATTGCCCAGTCACACAGTCTCTTCAGATCCTTGTGTAATTCTTCATCGTCTGCCTTCATCCTCACTACCTTGAATAATTGTATATCAACAGCAAACTTAGTCACCTCACTGCTCTCCCCCTTTTCAAGCCCATTTATATATATGTTTATAAACAGCACAGAACCCATGGGACATGACTGGTGAACCCCACCTGCTGCAGCAGCCAAGCACTCACCCCTCATCTGTCTCCTGTCTTTTGAGCAATTATCTCTCTGTGAGAGGACCTCCACTCCTTATCCTAAGGGTTCTTAATTTCCTTAATGGCTTTTGGTGAGGGAGACTGTTTAAAACCTATTGGAATTTAAGGTAGAAGATATCAACTGAATCACCTCTTCCATTAGGCTTATTGACTCCTTCAAATAAAGAACTCCAAACTTTTTCTTCCATGAATATCAATCTATAGAAAGTACTTTTAAATAGATTTTTTTTTCAAAGCAGCTTGATTTTGAGACATTAGGGACAATGCTAACCAAATGAAAGAGAAAAGAACAGAGGCAGAAAACCCAGTTTCTCCTTCAGCTCTAGGACTGAAACTTTGCTCGGGTCCAACCAGGTAGCTTGACTGCTGTGATTCTCTATTTCCTGAACTACATCCAGCAAATGGTGGAACTAATCTGGCCTGGTTTCCAAATGATTTATTTCTGACCAGCTTTGGTGCCTCATGGGGTTCAGAGCTCTGTTGGGCTCACCTCTCCTATACCCAGTGACCCACTGCAAAACCAGCAGAAATGAACCTGATAAAGCTGACCGACAGACACAAAAGCTATTCGTTTGTCTGATCAGCACTGTTTCTCATTAGCTGAAGGAGTGACAGGAGGACACAGAGGCAGTGGTTGCATAAGCCTTCTTCCAATGAGAAACAGGTTAAGCATGAAGATAAATAAGTATCTTAGTAACACTAGATGTTATTTTGATATTTCTGATAGACACTGGACTCATCCAAAAACACTCCACAGAAGTTCAATTATTTTTACTCACGCATCCCAATTTGGCTATAAAATAACAGCAACGGTAGTTTACATGGGATAAACATTAAGGGCTTTTACGACTTAGACTTTGGAGTTCAAAAAGATTGGCAAGAGTCTTCTCCCTTGTGCAATGAGCCAATCTCACTTTGGCATGGTGAAGTGGGGTTTAACCTGACTAAATGAAGCAGTGATCCATTATTAAAGGCACCTGTTTACAATTATATCAAGTGCAGTGGCTACACCAATTTCTCCACATTATTCTTTTGGAAATATTCCTTAAAGAAAGAATGTTCTGCTTGCTTATGAAGCAAGCTTATTATTTTGACCCAGCCACAGCAAGGACAAACACAGCCATAAATTTACCTTTGGAGAGAACATTGGCAGGGAGAAGCAATACAGGACCACTTAGTGTGGGCGGTTATAGGTATACAGGGCTGGCTCCAATTATCTGCTCCAAACCAGTTATTTTTGAGCAGTCTTACAGCTGTCTAACATCAGCCTTTGTCCACAGGAGTGAAGTTAATCATGGGACACCTCGTATTGCCTCTGCACACACGTCCCTGCACCGTGGCTGCAGGAGCACCATCTAACCTGGCTGTTAGGATCTGCCACTACACAGCCACTTTCTGCTGAGCATCTCTGGGGACTGCACCAGCAATGCAAAGGGAGGGTAGCACAGGAAAACTGGCCACGGGATTCTAAACAATATGATCTTTGGAGAGAGGTGAAACAGCAGTTTTACCAGGTGAAAACCATTTTTTTTTTTAAATATATATTTCATATTTGAATAATTCAAACTTCAGAACTAATTTAAAGAGAATACAGAATTCATTTCACACAGAGCAGTTTACCTGGTTTTGACTCTTGAACATGGTATAACTCTAAGATGTAAAATAAATTAAGGGCAATTTATGATCCGACAACTGTACTCAGTGGTCATAGAGAAGCATTATGACTCTGTTTCCTTATATGTAAGGAGTTTAGAGTTTGCTGCTGTATAAGGAAGACTGTGTACCTCCCCATTATCAGAAGAAAATATCTCAGTACAAAACATAAAATTGAGGTTAAAAAATCGCCAAAGCTAGCTGCTTAAACTTTTTCTTCTAATACCCTCCGTAGGCTTCCAAAATCAACCTGGTTTCACTTCTGAGAATCTCGACACTGCTATTTAAAACCCCAACTACAGATCTAAAAGCCTAATTTTAAGCACTCAGATTTGAAACTTGCAGCCTTATTTACTAAAGAAGAAAAATAAAGGGAGCGAAATACCTTGAAGACAATACTGGGGAAGGTATTAAGCTGCTTGCTTGTAAATCTCACAGTATGATACTGTTCATGCAGTGAGGGAATAAAGTTCTTACCTTCAAACAAGCACTTAAAACTACAACACTTGAAGGCAACTGGGAAGATGAACTTACTGACCTGGTAATTGCTGGGCCCTTTTTTCAAAGAGCAGATTGAATCACAGATAATAGCAGAACCTATTCTCTCATATGTATGAATAATAGCAAATAAAAAATAATTCCAAATCATATAGGGACAGTTTTCCTGTCATAAAGGGGGGTGGGGTTTATATATTTTGAAGGTATGGAAAAAAAAATTTGTAAATGAAAATTTGAAGGGAAAAACATGTTCAAAAATTGTACCTTTTGAAATTAACTTTTACATTTTAGAGGGGAAAACACCGTTCTAGAACATATATAAAGCAGCTCTGAGGGGTCTTTTATTTTTTGTATCAGAGATGAAGCAATGATGTACACTTATGGATCTGTAAGCACGGATATGTGGGGGGTTTTCCCCTCGACTTCTTATTAAAATAGAAGAATAAAAACATTGAAAATAAAACGTACTGGTATCGTTGAATTGTAAAAGTGTCACAGCACAGGACTTATGGATAGAATGCCATTTGAAATCTAAATCTTAACACACTGAATCATATTTCCAGGAAAAAAAAAAATCATGTAAGAATGCAATATTTGTTAAAACATCATTAACACAACACAGTACTAAGAACTGGAAAAAAAATTAGTTTACAGTACTTCTAGACTGGGAGTTTCCTATGATCATAACAATAGTAATATTTTAAACATTGAAGTAATATTCACATGAAGAAATCTTATTTCATTCTTCCCCCTTCCTATTTTTCTGAGTTTCTTTTTTTTCTCTTCCATGGCAGGAGAACAAGCTGATAATAGCCTTTTTGTCCTCATCTTTCCCTTTTGGAGTCAGGCATTTTCAGTATGTCCAGGGGAAAGAAACACAGATTCATCAACCAAAGAGCAGCCTGGCCCAGCATATGTTTCTTTTCCTTCCCTGACCAGCCATACATGTTTGCCCCAGGACACATACCAGCAGCGATTACCAATGCATCTTCAGTTTAGCATAGAAAAGACAAAATTAATTATTGGAAGGAGCCACATTCCTTTTCCCATAAAAACATCTGTGGAAACAAACTGAAGTCTTTTTGTAGCAGAGTGACCAGAAGAGTTAATAAATACATCCTCATATGGACAAATACATTCCAGTTAATCACCTGTAAGAAACACAACAGCAGCTCACCAAACTGAAATCAGTACTCATGTTTTGTAACCTAGCTACAACTTCTTCTTAAGCCATTTTTCTGTGATTGTTTTCTTCCTCATCACATCATCACCAGCTACATGTTCTTGTCTCATTTTTGCCTGACTTTGAGCCCCAATCCCTGCCTCTGCTGCCAAAATGGCTTTTGGCAGCAAAGGCCAGTGAAGTAACATTTACAGATACTCCTGCCTGACTCATCATAGACAGGAACGTTATCTCTCCCTGACACTACAGCTGTTTCTGGTTTATCAGGGCTACCAAGATATTGTGCTTGCACCTTTCAGAGAATTTGAATCCTCCCTAGTTGAGCAGAAATTTTTAGAGAGCTACAGGCATGACCAGTGCTTGATGCACCAATAAAACCAGTGATCCACATCCCAAGGTCTATCTTGGCTTATTCACTCCAGAACCGTAACAGTCTACAAACAGCTGACTTCCATTGAATTCCCAAAAGTTAGTCAAACAAAAGTCTCTGCGATACAAAAGATAATTTTCCTAAGATTTCAGCTATGGAACTCACTGCTGCAAGAGCTAAGTGAAAAAATCATCTTAACTTTCTGGCCCTAAAAGAATAATCTATTCTTGCTGACTTGACTTTCATGCAATAAGGTCTCCAACCCTCTAACCTTATGCAAGCACATGCAAACCCAAAGAAATGAAACTATTTCCTCTACAGTCTTAGAAGAAAAGGAGAGGGGAAAAGGTTAAATAAATCTGGTTTTAATTCTTCTTAATAATAACAGGGAGGAAAGCTTAGACTAGAGAACTGTGCATCAAGTTATGTCAACTTAGTGTAATAATGCAAGTGGTAACAGTAATGTTGTAACAGAGATTAAGCTGGTTTCCACCAAGTAAGAATCCTGGTGTCTCATGAGACAAGCTTTTCATGGTCAGTGTTGTAGCCGTAGAAAAGGATAGGTGTGTATAAGGGGACATGACTTAAAACAGCATGTGCTAGTCAAGTACAATAGCCAGGACCTAGCAAATTAAGAGTAACTTGAAGTTTTTTCCTTTGCTTTACTGTCTATTGTGACAGTTGGTCATAAATCATATTGTACATGTAGGCAGCCATCTCGCCTATCTGACAACAAATTATTATCTTCTCCCTGATGAGTCAGTGATCGATAAGACAGGAGCTAAAACCAGCAACAAATGAACCAAAAGTTTTTCCTTTTATATTATATTGCTCAAATTTCCAAAGTTGCTGTGTACCATGAAAAGTGCAGAGATTCCATGCAGAGTACCAAAGACAAAGAATTACCATTGTTGGAAACACCAGGGGGAGGGAGCATCTTCACTCAGATTTAATCATAGGAGGACACAACACCTACAAGTCTAGTACTCAGTGCAGACTGATCCTTTAAAAACAAAATTGCAGGCAAATAACTTTTTGTGCAAGGTCTCAAAGCTAATATTTTCTTATGTGACAGAGCTATTAGAAGACAATCAACATAACAACCACTAGTAGAGAATACTCCAATTTCAGATTATTTTATAAATTCTTCTTTTAAATGGGTACAATGTATTTCAAGAATCTGAATGTTCCCAAATTTAATGAGTATGCGTAACCTGGATCAAACTCTGCATCTTGAAGCCAGGCCTGGTTGTCACTAATTTGTACACACCCATACTCTTGACTTCTTGGAAGATGAAAGGTGTTTTGGCTTTCTCTATTCAATACCAAAATTAAGAAAACAGCCAACACAATAATAATTGGAAGCGACACAAAAATTCACAGTCAGTTTAAAAGAGAAGCGCCAGAAGTTATATACCACTAACAAAACATTAAGTTTTTAAATTTCAGTTATCTACAGAATTTTATATTACAGTGGCCCTGAAGATCAAATTATTCTGATGCCCATCCCAGTCTGATCAAATAAAAGTGCCCAATCTAAATTTCTTTTAGCTGGTTATGTTTAGAAAAATTATGTAGTTAATAGAAACGGGTTTTTCCTCTTTCAGTCTGTGCTCCTTAGAGGGAATCAGAGGCTGCATGGGCTGTCTAAGAGCTAAGGAACATTCATAGGGGACCGTTTAATCCTCATTGTGGAGAAAGTCACTCTGCAAACTAGAGCTAAAGAAAAAGATCATAGCTTATGGTCCAGTTTGCAAAAGCCTAAAATGCTCTTTCACTTGAATTCAACTTATTATTGTATTGAAAGAATTCAGGGGTTTTTTAAGAAAACAGAACACAGTGAAAAATAAGTAGAAATGTTAAAGGAGAACTGGCTTTGGCTGTAAGTACTGTTTTTATTCATACTTCATCATGAGACATAGGAGGAAAAAAATACTTTTTTGCCAAATATGTATCTGCAGTTTTTTTCCTGGCACTACTTATTTCAAAAAAACCCAAAAGGGGGTTGGGGGGAGAGTAGCTTTTTTTTTTTTTTTTTTACAGTACTTGAAATGTGTTTAAGCTATTGAAAGTTTTGCTTTCCCTTTTGACTTTTTTTGAGATGCTATAATCTCAAACACCTAGAACTGAATTACCAGAAAGAGTGTCATAGAGCTGTCTAGATTGAACACTCCAGCAGCTATGCAAGTTATTTCTCCATATAGAATCTCTTTGTCTTAATATATTGCAAATGGCAATTGCACATTTTACATGGTAGACATGGTAAAGGAGGTGTCTTGCAATACCTGAAAAATCTGTTAAAACTGGATCTATTGATTTTACATGTCTCAGGCATTTTTAAAATGGCAATGATCACAATCAGGAGAAGATGTTGAAACTGCTGTCACTCTTTTCTTTATCTCCTAGTTCAGGCAGTTCTTATCTGCTGTCTCCTAAATTCCTCAGAAATTAAACAGATTAAAATTAATTGCATAGAAGTCACTGAAGAAAAATTTGTGGCTTTAAGCCACCGACTAAGTTGTGGTGTTTTGAATTTGGTTTTGCCTCCAAGCTCTACTCAAAAGCCTCTCATTTGCAGACCCCTCTATTCCATTTTATTCAGATCTCCACTCTGGCCTCTTCAGACACAGACTCTGTAAGTTTAACACGCTTCTACTGATACATTTCTTTGTCTCCCATCTCAGGAAGTCATGCAGATCCCTTTTCCTCACCCACCTCCAGCAATTCTTGAGGACAAGGTTCCCCAAATCCTTCCCTTCTGCTTATGAGGTCTCTCACATTCACTTTCCCATAAAATCTCTAGAAGAGACCCTTGATGACAGTGACACTGGTTTTAAAGTGCTCTGAGCAACAACCTCATCTGCTCCCAGCCCTAGGAACTTGAAAACTCTTCCCCACATCCTTCACAGCATGCCACAGAAGCCCTCAGCACCACAGAGGCTCCCCACAGGGAAAGGGATAAGAGCTCTCCCTTGCATTGACCCACCTGACACTCCAAAAACTGGTGAACGCTAGTGACTAAAGCACTGCTTTTTTTATGTCACTTAGTCATCGATATGAAATTTGCAGCAATATTTTTCACTATTATAAATGAAGCATCATTTTTGTTACTTTTTTTTCATAATCAGAGCTACTTTCTTAAAAATACCTTTTTATTATTATTCTATATGTTGCCAGGAACTGTAAGACTGGATTACACAATATGCAAGGCTCAAAAAGCAACATTTCACTACTTGTAACAGACTAAACTATTGCTTTTAAACAAAACAAAGTTTATGGGAGCAGAGAAACAAGCTTGTGACTCAGCTTAGGAAAGCCTAAATGACCCATGCTGGTGAAAGATCTCCATCCCCCACCAGCACCATCCTGACCAAGCCATATTCCTCCTCCAGCTGTGAGATGCTGAGGTAGCAAGGCAATTCCTTCCTTTTCCATATTTCCCCCCAGTTAATTTTGCATCCAGGCCGAGAAGATTCATCTGTTTCTTCTACTTGTGACTCCATGGACCTCCAACCCTCTCTGCAGACCTGGGCAGAGGGGCCAAAATGGCCACTGCTCTTCTCCCTGCCCCAGCCTTTTGTGTCATATCTGTGAAGCCCAATTTAAAGGCAATTTTAGTAGCAGAGTAATTGTTATAGGTGGACAAAGAAAATAAAAACCCATAAATAGTTTGCTATTTGAGCTATCTAGTGATGTCAAATCAGAAAATGAGTAAAGAGTCTGCTGCTGAAGACCTGTTTATAGAATCTTCCCAAGCACTTGAAGGAGGCAAGGAAAAATTAAATCCACACCAAGAGTGTGCATGAGAACTCCTGTGTTTCACTTTGTACCATTACCTCTCTGCCACACAGCTCTGGCTGAAATCTGGTTTCTTTTGTCATTTTACCTTTAGGATCTCAGTAATAAAAATCCAGTTATTACAGAATTTTTGAAGGAGTTGCTGGTCTTTCTTAGCTAAATGCTTTCCTTTGAAGTTAATAGGAATAGCATCACAAAACATACCAAGTTGCTTTAAAAAAAAAAAATTACGAACACTGAATGATTACAGGAACAGGCAAGAAGATATTCACACAGTGTCAGCCACTGTGCGAGCAACCTCCTTTCCACTGAAGCAGAAGTAGCAGAGGAAGGAAATAGAGGCAAATACTTTATGTATCTAAACCACATAGGGGTTTCCCACTTGTGGTAGAAAGTAGCTCTTTCTGAACTATACACTTTGAAACTAATTTGGTTTTGAGATTTCACATTCACATTTTTGGAGGAACAATTTTAAATTTAGTTAAAACTGGCATTAGAAAGAGAAATGTCTGTTATCGAAATACAGAGGGGCAGCTCAATGTGCCCTGATGTAACTGTGTACTTTGTCTCCTTCCTACTTAGGTAGTTCCTGAACTACCTAGCACCACTCCACAAAGTCTCTAAATTAAACAGATGATCAAACTCTAGTGCTATTACTACTGTATCTTTTTATTTTTAGAGCCTTGTTTGGTTGTGGTAGAATTCTCTTTTCACTGTTTTTCCCCTCTGTTGATTTTGCTAGGTGATATTTTCTATACACATTTATGTCATTTTATCTCTGCATTTTTTATGAGGCAAATACATTTGGGAATGAAACAGAAGAGACAGACTTAGATACATCAGAGATGGCTGCAGAAGCCTTCTGGTGCCAAAGTCTTGAATTGGCTCAGCTATCCTGCTGGTTGCTATTATGCAGTTTCCAGTATTCTGAATTTTTTGCAGATGAAGTACATGAGGGTTACTTTCTTTGGGGTGACATGTAGTTATTCACTCAAGGATTCATTTACTCCTGTGGCTCTAAACCAAAGCAGCAGCAGCAGCCTTCAGCTGCGCGAAAGAATAAACAGAGAATACCCATAAATACCTGTTTCTGGCAAATTCATAAATAAATCTGGACTGTGAAGTACAATCTGGCCTGAAGTACTGCGCATACATACTGTGTGGCTTTGGGAGGCAGAAGGACTGTAGAAGAAAGAAGACTAAGAGGTAGGTACCTACAGCACACAGCAGAGCAGCAATGGAATCGCAGGTTGCAGCACCCACCAGGAACAGATGCAAAGAGGGAGAATGGTGAGAAAAACTACAATACATGAAGATACATGGGCTGAAGAGAGGTTATTAGGAAAATAATTTTGCAAGCAAAATAGTTGTAAGAAAGTATTTCAGAGTGAAACCCATTGAGACATGTAAAAACAACGATAGTTACTCCCTGGAGGTGGTATTAGCCTAAAACCAGCTTTAGCTTCTAGCTATTAAAAGGTGCAAGTAAGGAGAGGGCATAGAAGCTGGTTATTTTCTATGTTTTGTCCCTTTTACTTGTAAAACTCATTTTAGAAGATTTGACCTTCCTGGCTTACATTACATCTATCCACAATAGGAAAGTTTTAGTCAGACTAATACAAAAGCATTTATATGCCAGTGAGTTAAATTAGGACAGTATAAATATGCTTATATTTCTGCAACAAAATGTGTTGTCCTACTGCAGACTAGGACTGACGATCCGTGTCCAAACAAGGCTTCCCATTTTCCATGAGTAAAATTAAAAGTTAATTCATTTCAGAAGGTGAATACTTGCAGAAACTATTACAGCGTTTGTTCAGCTCTCCCAGGCACCTCTCCCTCACAGTTCCCCCACGAGCTGTAGCACATGCATCTCCAAGTTGGAACTGCCATGTAAGACTTGCAGATACATGGCAGCTTAGTATTTTGCGATTGTTCTGTTAGCACGGTTGAAATTTTAAACAACTTGTATTAGGCAGCCAGTTGCTGCATGTAGACTATCAGGCTAATGAACACCTTCAGAGGCTGCACAACACCTCCCTGCATGTCCAGCTCCAGTAAATCTAACTCCACGGCGACACTTCCATCAGCAATGCAGGACCGTGATCAAACACTCTGCGCAGAGCTGCATCACACACAGCTGTAATTAACTGTGCTTTGAACACTTAAGACTACACATAAACAGGTACTAATTTACACTTTTTCTTTTTGGAGGAAGATTTTTTCCTTTTGTCAGAAGCAATTCTACGATGACACACAGCAAAACAGACCAGATCAAGATGCTGAACCTGTCTGTCACTAACACTTCCACACTGTCCCTACTTTTGAATCCTGTGTTTATCACAGTGGATGAGCCCAGAACAGAGCAATGATGTTTTTATTATGAAGTTTTGCATTATTTCTTAAAAATTCCAACTGTAGCACATTGGTTTACAAGGCAATGACTTTTATTTTAACACACTTAAGGCTCTTATTGACTGGGTGTTAGCAGTGCATCAGAAGATAGAATTTGTCCCTTAGGTTTTCTTCAGGCCACACTGTAACATATACTAGTATACTCTACATATGTAAAAAAGAGAAAGGTAATAGTGGCAATAAAAAGGTGCAGCAGCTAACAGTAAACTGAAGATATGTGCTCTGCAGGAAGGCTTAAAAGATTTCTCCATTTCAAGGTACTACACAAACTGCTTGCTAGTGATAGACTTTGCGTTCCTATGGATGAATGATAGAAGTAGGGAACAACAGTTCCACATTTTAACTGCAACACTTCTCAGCTCCTTAATTTTGTATTTTCACTCAAACTGAGAAGGGGAAGTTATATTCTTGTAGAAATTAAGTATAAATAGGAAGATAAGAAATTCAGATTGCCTTTTCCAGCACACAATTATTTTAGAGACTTTTTTGATCATATTTATTCTATAAATAACTCTAGTTTCTCCAGCTCAGAATAAGGGCCTTGCCAATGATTGATACTATTTTCCCTCCCTTTGCCTTTACTATAGTGCTCTGATTTCATCTCACTTATAGAGGACACATGTAAAAACTGTAACATCCTTGGCTTTTGAAGAACAGCTATATTAACGTGGTTGTTATAGTTTGCTATCTAAAACCTAGGATATTTCTACTCATTTAATCTACTCTTGCACAGAAGCTATTTAAGTTTTTTGTTTTAGTTCCCTTCAGTGAGCTTAAGGCAATTATAGATTTTGCATATTCTCCCTCAGAGCTGCTGCTTTCCAGGCTGATGTGATAAAACCTTCAGAGAATTTCCAAGTTGGATTAATGAAAGGTTTAAAAATGACCATGCTTGATATCTCTTGCTACTGCATTACTTCTAAGGCTGTATCCTACCTTTCTTCATTCAAGCACCTTTGCCATATCCCATTTAATCTAGTATGTCTTCAAGAGACTGACACCAGTAACATCTCCAGCTTCTGCGAGGTTTTCTGCACAGACTCCCAGAAGTGAACAGTCCCAGTACAGAAGTAGCCAGTGCCACGTATTCAAAATACATCCACTGCTGTTACTCAAAAATCTCTCACAATGAATTACCAAGACACCTGTGGTTGGTTACAGTAACTCACACCACTAAAGGAGACTACAATAAAGAGGGACACTCCTCATGCACAAGTTCTTTGTTGGACTTGGTTAGGCTTAAGCAACCTGGTGCTGTAAATTCTCCAATTTGTGCACAGCTCTTCATATGGAAACATATAGCTTCATTAGAGTTAGGTACAAGTAGCAATCCCTCATACCAGTACAAATACTCCCAGCTGCTCCCCATTACACAAGGTGAAAAATATTCTTCACAATGCAAAGCCACATGAACAATCCTGATATTTTAGTAAATACTCTCCACTAGAATGCACATCTGACACACGCTGAGCTGCTTGGGACACTCTTATATCCATTTTCTGGGTTTCTCTCATTTATTTTCCTTGATTTTCTTTTTCTGTGGCTCCTTGACTTCCAAAATCCCTTTTATGTTTAAATGAATCGCTACTGTTCCATCAGCTTTAGTCACTGTCTCTCAATACCTCCACTTCTATTACTTTTTATTGTGACTTAAGCAATATAGTCATAGCAGCTACATTTGTAAGTCCTCTGAGCTGTCACTTCAAACAGCTGCAACCTGCTGATTGTTCCATCTCCTCCCTCCATTCTCAACCTCATTTTTTCCTCCAAGAAGTTTGTTTGAAATGCCATTAATTTGTGGAATAAAGTCTACTTGTAAATGTAGAGACCTTCTCTCACACTTTTGAGTCCCACTGAATTTTAATAAAGAAGATTTTTTTTTTTAAAAAAACATGAGATTAGGATACACCAGCTCCCACTCCAAGTACTCACATCACTTTTCTAAGATCATTTGCCTGCCTCAAAGCTGATATGTATTAGCATTTTAGCTCAGAGGTGCACCAGTGAATTCTTTGCAATGGCAGACTGATGACAGTTATTTCCTTCTGACTTATCTTTGATGAAGTTGATTTTGTCTAGCTGTAATTGCTACTGGCTGCCCAAACTACACATATCCTTCCTACCTCTTATTTCAAAGCAGGATTAGGCCAACCCTATAAGGTCATAGAGTTCAGAGAATGCCCAGGAATTTTCTGTCCCAATTTAAGAGTCAAATAACTCTTAAGAAACAGAGGTGGTTGAAGAGTCCAAGGCATGGTTCTCCAGGGCAGCTGAAGATGGCTAAGAAACAACTACAAAGACTGCACAATAGGAAAGGGAACCCTCCAAGGATGCAGATTCAGGATGTTCTTGATATACTAATGGAAAACATTGATGTTTTCTGGCTTTGGGACAGAATTATATTTGAAAACTAAAAATCCTTCTGGAAGTCTCAATACTGCCTTGCACAGGTCCAACTCTGTCCAACGCAGAGGAAAACTTTAATTTCTTCAACTTGATCACACTTTCGAAGTGCTTTAGCAAAATCCATAGTAAATGTATCAAAAAGTTTCCAAGAACAGCAAACCCAGTATTTGTAGGCTTAATTACAAGCGGTCTTCTATCCATTTCTACTTAGACTGCTATGAAAAAAAGCCTAACAGTAGCAGTAAAGATTGCTGTTAGAGAGACTAATGGATGTAATGAATCACTGGTCAGACCCATAATGATAGTTTATGCGTTCCTGTCATAAACCTACACTGTTACAATTTTGTCACCCCAATACAACTGTCTGACATCAGAGTATTCTGATGTAATCTGACTAGAGATTCCAGGTGATCAGCCAGAAAACTGTTGTCTGTAAAAATAAAAATCAGATGAGAAATACAGTAAGGTGCCTATATAGAACAGAAACCATTTTCACAGTATTCTCTGGAATGGCAGCTGGACCACAAACAAATCATGAAAGTATCTTTCAGTTTATTTGGCTTCTTACTTTTCCCCTATTATTTGCATGCACTAAAGTCCCTCTGGAGCTCCAAACTGTTGTGTCTTCCTCCTCCATCTCACGATTCCCAGCTAACACAAAGTGTTTCACAGCCTCTGTATAAGCTTTCCATTTCCTAAGCACTTCTATTAGAACTGTTTCATGTTTGTAACTTCTTTATTAGGAACTTTCTCCTTCATAGCAATTTACCTTCAAGGCCAGGAAAAAAAATTTTGAAGATTTTTGTTAGCATTCAGACGGCAATTTAAATTGCAAAAAGAAATCCTATTTGTTTCAATAAAATCATAACTCAACTTCCAGGAAAGTTTCACTATGTAGGCATATCATCTGGTTCACTATGATAAGATGTGGAAATCCAAAAAACATTAATTTACTACAGGGTTTTTCAACATCCTTCTCTGGAAGGTATAACATGAATATAGAACACCAACGTTGTTATAGTAGAGGTAAGTGTAACTATGTAGCAGGACGAAGTTATTAACAAAATTCATGTTGTTGAGGTATTACAGTGGAAGTTTATTCCTCTTGTATGGCAATGTTAAATCAGCTGAAAGTGAGGATTAATATTTTTAATACTAAGCCTTTGGCACTGTCCACAAACCACACATCTAACCAGACGAATCACTTGTCTGTTTCAATAAGTAATTCTTATTTTCAGGGCTATACAGGAGGCTTAAAAAGGAAAGTTATTTGTGTCAGAACTTCTCATTTTGCTGAACATTGTTTTGGTATGAGACATGTCACTGAATATGCTACAGTGGAACACTGCCACATACAAACACTTCCAAGATTACCAAAATCAAAAAAATATTCTGGGAATATAAATGACAAATTAATGGTCTGAATAACATGGATATGTTTTATTTCACACCTGATTATTATGAAGAAAATACAATAATATTACAAAGATGACCACAATTTTTGTTGAAAAAGGAAACATTGATTATTTTTTTTTTTTGGTCAGAGAACCTGAAAAAATAAAAATGTTTCCAACTGATATAAACAGACTTGTAGAGTTCATACATTTACATACAGATCTTCTCCAGAACTGTAGGATTTTTCTTTACTTTGAAACTCAGTGATACAGCCTTTTTTTGCTCAATTATTCCTTGGAAAACAAGCTTTGCAGAATCGCTTCCATTTAGAGGAGTAACAGAGGGAAGGGGACCTCATTAACAGCTTGCTTATTTATAGATACCAAAAAAAATTTTTTTCCTTTGAAAACAGCAAGAGAGAGAAGCATCAGCACACTTTCCCATTTAGAAATTGTCAAATTCATGTAATGGGTTTCACACAGAAAAACTCATTCCTCTTTGCCATTTACCTTTTTCTGATCCAGCATAGAAAAATTTATGCCCATGGCTTTTCTTTCATCAGGTCTGCCCAAGCAAGAGTGAAATAATTTTTTGTTTGAACCTGAAGAATTCTTTCACATGGCTTACAAGTTAAAAACCCTGCCACTACTTTTGGATCAAAGACTTCCTTAATGACAGACATGGGTACCTCGGAGGGTAACAATATTAAGTGCTAAGACCGGTGACGGTTTTCTGCTAAATGCCTAACAAAAAGGGCTTCCTTGTCTATTTTTTTCATAATTAAATAGGTCATTCATTTAATGCATTTAATCATCTTAAAAAAAAATAGTGGCAATCACCATACAGCATCAATTAAAATATTTATGTATTTTACAATTCCTGTACTCTGCTCACTAAACATAAGTTTCCTGCAATATACATATCTTTGAAAAAATTCTAGACAGGTCACCTCTTCTTGCTATGCTCAGCAGAAGGCTCAACACCCCCATGCCCTAAGTCATATCTACAAAGCACTTTAAGTGATATTCTCTCAGATCCCTTTCTAAGGATCTATCCTCTGGCTTTAACTAAAAAAAAAAAAAAAAAAAGCTTACAAAACTCTGATTTATTGTCACCATTTGTTTCCAAGAGCTTTATTGCCTAACAATAGACTTAATTTGCTTTAGGCATTAACAACAGGACATTAGTAGGACAATTATAACACTCTAAAAGTTTAATTTGTAAATTAGTACAAGTCATTATTGTTTCACAAAATGAGGTTTCCATACTATTACTAACATACATTAGCAATGCCAATTTTAGTCTAATTGTGGGTTTGATTTAAGATGCTTAGGTCAATTTTATTGATAAGCAGTGTCATCTACAATATATTACAGATGATGTGAAAGTTTACAGATAGAAAGCTAAAGATACAGCTGTAAGAATACTTTTTGTTGTTCCCTATACTTCAATTAGTTTCAGGAACCAGACAGAAATGATGCCAAGGACAATTCTGGGAGGGGAATTATTGCCTGGTGACACAACTTATCATTTATTTTAATCCTCTACAAAAGTTTTCTCGTGGAAGTGGACGTAAGTGTTTGCTGTTGAATTCACACAGGTTCTCAGTAAACCAGTAGAATTAGAGTGGTTCAGTGAAGGATCACTAAACTCAATTGACTGCAGGGGGTTTGCTTTCTTACATTCAAACCAAGCGACCACAGTGATCTTGTAACTGTCCATTTCTGATTTTTCTTCCTTGCTGTATTTAACAGAGTTGTCTGGGTGCTGTGGTTTCAGCTAGGATGGAGTTGACTTTCTTACTAGCAGCTGGTGCAGTGCTATTTTTTGGGTTTGGGATGGGAATACTGTTGATAGTTTACTAATATTTTTGATTGCTGTTAAGCAGTTAAGGCCTTTTCTGCTCCTCACTCCCCCCCACCAGCGGTGGGGGTGCACAAAAAGTTGGGAGGGGACACAGCCAGGACAGCTGACCCCAACTGACCAAATGGATGTTCCATATCATATGACATCATGCTCAGTATATAAAGTTGGAGGAAGAAAAGGAAGGGGAGACATTCGGCCTTATGTCCTTTTGTCTTCCCAAGTAACCATCACACATGATGGGGCCCTGCTGTCCTGGGGATGGTTGAACACCTGCCTGCCAATGGGAAGCAGTGACTGAATTCCTTGTTTTGCTTTACTTAAACTCTTTATCTCATCTCACAAGTTCTCTCACTTTTACCCTCCTGATTCTCTTCCCCATCCCACTTTGAGGGAGCGAGCAAGTGGGTGCATGGTGCTTGGTAGCCGGCTGGGGTTAAACCACAACACTGGGTTATGATTAGAGACCCATGGAAGCATTTCTTCCTGTCAACCCAGTAGTAAAGATCTGCTTTTATTATGGTGGTAATTTTACTCTGAGGCTTTCCAAGGGAGGCTTTACTCCACTAGAGGCCATGAAAGTGTATCAAGTTTGATAGATTGAATCTCTGATAACACTTCTAAAGCATGCAATCAGGCTGTCTCTGTTTTGTGTTTGCAGATCAGTAAGATCCTGAGAAGCTACAAGAAGCACTTGAGAAAACAAATAATGTCCCTGTCGCATTCCTGGGAGAGAGCTGTCAGCTCCGTTAGTGGAGAAAGATGTAGGTCAGTCAATATGCAAGATGCTTAGTGCCTTCGTTTTCCATATTATAAAGAGAGCCATTATAGATGACATACAGGCTTACAAGCAAATCTCAGAATAAGTGGCATAATGCCTGCTATTAACTGTGTTGGAGACACTTCAAATATCTCTATCAATACAAAACCTCACGTGTCTACTAGATCTTTTAGCTTGTGCCCTTCCAAATCAGAAGAAAAGCCACGATGCAAGATGGCTCAATTGACAGAGGGAGGGACATGCTAACTGTCATCAAGGCTTCTTGTTTAATGGAAGCAGTGTCATCACAAGAGTTACAGCATTTGAAGGTGAGAGGATGGAACTAGTTTGGCCTGATTTCAAATATTTATGATGTCATGTTTATATTTGCACCCCAGTTAAGAGATGTTGAAGTAGAACGCAGATGGTGAAACAAATTATGCAGGGAAAAACAGATAAAGGGAGATGAAAGAACTGAAAGAAATTCAAACCATCAAAAATAAAAGACTAAGTACCCCAATGAAAATTATAATATATATATGGCAGCTATTTAAAGTACTAAATTTAAGCAAGAGTGAGGGAGGTCATAATCCCTCAGGCAATGCAGAAGTCTCCCTTCAGCCAGCAAAAGACATATATGCTGTTGGTCCATCACATGGAGAAAGCGTGCAGGCAGAAAGGAGGTGATGGCATGGACACACTGACTCAGTTCACCTGTCTGGTCATACCTACAGGTCATTTAACTTTACCCATCGAGTGGGTTTGCAAAGTCTTTGCAGTATCATCAGAAATGTTAACAATATCTCATTGGTATATTTAGACACCTGAGAAGTCAAAGATTTGTGTAACTTATTGTAAGAATATGGCTGATCTCTTACACAGGCAGTGGAAGTCAACAGTATCCAAAAAGTGACTGGAGCACACCATAACCTGGAGATGGGCAGCCACTGGGCATTGCACGTTAATTCAGTGGCTTTAACTCAATCCCATGGTGGAATTAAGAAGGGAATTGGCTTGATCATGTTCTCCGCTCATCCTAGCTTTATCATTCCTGTCTAGGATCTTGTGAAGCCAGTTGTCACAAAAAGCTGTATTTCATGTCTCCTTCTGCCAGCACTAGTGAGTCCAACTCTTAAATTTTTTTTTCCCTTTCTGTTTAAAGGATGCCAGTAAGGTTAGGTTTTGAGTTAAAGCAAGATGTGTCAAGACTGGAGTGGAGATCTCTTTAACGTAAGCAGTTTATTAGTCTAAACAGCACATAGCTATGAGGAAACTTTTCCCCTCATTTTATAACACCAAAATTGCTAGCATGCATAGGAGCTTTCTTATCAAAGAAGGTCTCACCAAAATAGAAGTTCACTTTGTGTTTTGCTTATTAAGCAGCCTTATTGTTTTAAGCAGTAGTCAATTAATCATCGAAAATGTTGCCCTGACTATAATTAATAACTACAGACAAAATACTATCGGCAAAAAGACAAGGCAGATCTTGAGAAAAGCAAACATCTCCAAGAATAGATTTTTGCTCTCTTTATCACTCCTGGAGCTCACAGATTGCTGTAACAGAACCTGTGGCTGAACTACTGAAAGTAAGAAGACGGTGAAAGAGAAAAAGGGCTATTAAAGCACAGTTACTTTTGAACCTTTACATGCAGGAATAGAGAACAACGACTGATCGGGCAAGAAGGAATGAACAGTAATATTTTGTAGATAAAAATGGATACCAAGAATATAAAACCAAGTAATTTTGACGAAGTCTTTTCATCCTTCGTACAGAAGCATTAAAATACATAAACTGTTGTAACTATATGAAGATGTGCAAATCTGAAAGCCAAATTTTGCATGAATGCACAAATTTTCTAATAGCTTTTCATAAACAGATAATTTACAGCCCTAGGATGGTGGGAGTGGGAAGCAGAAGGAAAGAAGGAATAAATACTTGAAACAGTTCTTCAGATGCCCCAAATGTCCGAGCTACTCTAAAGCCACAGTCTCCAATACAGCTCAGCTGAGAGCAACTTGGCACAAAGAGCAGGGAGGGGGAAAACAGCCTTTCCCTTCTGTTCCTGTCAAGGGGGTCCAGTTCCCTTCCCTAGCACCACCCTGTAACTGCCCAGGTCCTTTCATTTGAATTCCCACCACCTCTGCAGGCTTCAGAACCACTGGCTCTCATGGTGGCTCAGTGTTGCTAGAGCTGCTGCCAGGTGAGCAATAGCTGTGCCAGCATAAGGCTGTGAGAAAGGGGAGGGAATGGGACTGGAACATCCTTGGCACTGGTGCACACCAGCTGAGCTGCTCCTAGGGATCCTTCACTGAATGGCATCGATTTCAAAAGCCTGGCCTACAACTAAGGGGCATGATGTAGGATAATACAACGTATTTGCAAAACCCTCCAAGTTTTGCAAAAGCTTGTATTATTCCACAGTGATTTTTTTCAATATAGTTTATGAGGGAGTTTGTTCTACAAAACAGATTATAAACTAAAAGGTATGTGTTCCTTTAATTCCATCTATACAATTTATTTAAGCTAGAACTTCTGTTTGTATTTAAAACATATTACTAGCCAATATTGCTAAGCCAGCAAAAAATTTGTAGTAGTTCACAAACAGAATTTCAAATAAGTAAAAGTGACAGGCATAACTGTGAGGAACTTGTTCTTCAAATTCATCGGGGCCATCTCCACTACTTTCAGTTAAATCAAAGATGGTCTTGGTCTTTGAGGTTAAATTGAATACTTCTTTTTTCATACAACATTCCCACTGACTTGGAATAGGCACTCTCCATATGAAACGACTGACAAATATTTATGGTTTCCATTTTATCTATGAGAACATATACATCATGATATAATATATTCATTCCCAGCCTGTGTACGTACTCAGTAAATATAAAGACTAGGAATATATGCATTATTCCATGCTAATTTTGTCTTAAGAGCTATATATTTAACTCCAAACCCAATTTCCATTCTTTTCTTTGCAACACATTTCATATCTTAAATTATGAATGTGCAACACAGGATGTCATTTAGATGTCAAAGAAGCAATCAGCTGAAGAAGACTATCATTCAGAAGCCATTTAGAGGCAAACTGAAAACAAAATTTTTTTTTAACCTTTAAAAATGCTACAGTATATTAGGAATATAAGAATTGCTTCTATTACTGCCTGGAGTGCTGAATTTTTATTCATACTTAGGATTATTGCCTTTACAAAGTACTAAATTCAGCAAGCACTTGTCATAAATTATGACAGTGATTTCTATGTAAAGAGACATGCTACTGAACTCAAGAAGTACAGAATAAAATACTTGAAAAGAGAAATAAAAATCCTTGCAAGCTGCACAACAGAGTCAATACAGAGTCATCAAAGTAGTCCACCAGTAAAGCACAGTTTATAACCCAGACTAACTCCAGAAGTGCCCAGCTTTCTGCTCTCTACATCTACAGCATCTCCAGCAGCGGGATGCCATGCTTCTGCCTCCATCCAAGCTAGGACACCACCCCGAGTCCCACATCATAGTGAGCACACAGGGGACCCAGTGCAAAAAAAATCTTTAACTAGGACCCAGAAAACTGCTCTCTGATGGACAACCCACCCTTTAACACAAGATGCATGCTTAGAAAGCGTTTAACTGCTACCACTGCCCAGCTGCTGCCTCTCACACAGCCCAAGAGAGGTAACTGGAAGGACACCACCACCCACACACGAATGGCTTGGAAGGATAGAGGTGGCCCAGGAACATATGCAAGGAGAAAGCCTTTCAACAAACCCTCCCTAAGCAGCCAATGCAGTGAGATCCAGGCAAAAGTATATACTCAGAGATCCTAAGTGAACAGATACACCTGTTTGTGATTCTCAAAGCCAATTATTTTGAAATTATATTTGGTTCAGTAATAATCTTTTGTTGATGCTGTGCATCCTGCATATGAAGCTCTCCGTAAGCCTCACACGCAGACTTTGTGTGTGCCTCAGACACATTTATTTGAAACCTTTTAGTCATTAAAGCAACAGTACACAGGATCCAGTTTCAGTCACAGCTTTAGGACTAAGAAAATATGAATGCAGTATTAAAGAAAGTGGTAAGATTGAAGCTTGCTGAGGGATAAGCCACGGTCCTGCAAGGGACTGAGGGAAGGTGTCAGACCCAGGTGCAGAGCCTGTCACCACTGCAGGGAGCAGCAGCTTCAGGAACAGCACCAAGAAAGGGAGAACAACTTGAGAGAAATAAGGGGGAGTAAAAAGTCAAAGGAACATTAAGATGAGGAACATGGCAGAAGATTCAGAAAGCATTTTGACATTAAGCTTCTTCAACCATCTGTCCTATTTTGACCATTCAAACTTCTTAGAGACATAAAAAGCATTTTTGCATTGCTTGCGTTGTGCTGGGGATTCTCTAGCTCAACTCTACAGTTAGAGGAATAGTACTGGTCCTGATAAAACTGAAGCCCTGCAACAAGTCTAGCATCCCTAGCAAAAGTCATCCTGAAAAGTTACGAATGAGTTCTATTGAATTTGTAATGAGAACAGTCACATTACAGTGATACAAGGTGTAGAGCAGCACTGTTCAAAGTCAGCATGAACACAGAACTATAATCAACTAAGGTTTTCAAACAGGTTTACGTGGAAATTCTATGGATATGAACAATGTTATCCTATGGCACTATTACAACACAAGCAAGAGCTGAAAGAGTTATGAGTGGATTTTCAAACAAAGTACAAAGTTATTTTTAAATTATATGAGCTGCTAAGTACCTCAGTGCCATTCACACAGTTACTTGCACCGTCTGTTAAACCACTAAAGTCTGCTGCCTCAGATGCTTATCGGTCACTAAAGGCAGACACGGGTGTCACTGGTAAGTGGTATATTAAAAAGTCAAGCTGCTACAGAGCAAGGAATTGTCCCTTCTAGCATTCTCATTTATTTCTTAAATAAAGATATGTTTGTTTTGATTAGAATATAGTTGATGCCTTCTTTTTGCATTGCAGTGGTATTCATATGTGCAGTTTGAGATTGTTAAACAAAAGGTTTTCCAAAGTAGTGGTAATCATAAATGTAAATGCTAACTTGCTTTGCAGAGGCGCACCTGCACCCATAGGCACTGCCCCAGTGCTCTCCCCTGTCACTCTCCTGCTGCAAAGAACAAGCTTCTCCCATACAGTCATCTTTGTTTGACAAAGCAAATCCTTACTCCATTTACACAGCCTCTGATTGCTCCAGCACAATACCAAACATTTCTCTTCCCCTTTTTAAGCCGCACCTGATGTGCCTATTTTGCTTTCTGATTAGAGGTATAATGCTGGAGGTGAAAGACTCAAATAGCCATGAGGATATTTTTGAAAACAAATTCATTGAAAAAAAAAAATCTAGGTTTTACTGTTCACACCATGATGGCAGCCAGAAATTACTCTGATTAGAAGCTTGTAGTCATCATGATTTAATCACATCTTGCCTCTTCTCAGTGGTACAGGATCACAGAATTGTCAGAGTTGGAAGGGACCTCTAGAGATCATCTAGTCCAACTCCCCTGCTAAAGCAGGATTGCCTAGAGCACATTACTCAGGACTGCATCCAGGCAGGTCTTGAAAATCTCCAGAGCAGGGGACTCCACGACCTCCCTGGGCAGCCTGTTCCAGTGCTCTGTCACCCTCACCGGAAAGAGATTTCTCCTCATATTTGAATGGAACGTCCTATGTTCCAGCTTGTGCCCGTTGCCCCTCATCCTATCACTGGAAACCACTGAAAATAGTCCAGCTCCATCATCCTTCAACCCGCCCTTTAGGTGCTTGTAAACATAGACAAGGTCTCCCCTCAGCCTTCTCTTCTCCAGGAGGCCAGTACTCTGGCTATATTTACTACTGACACCTATGATGAAAGCAGTATCTTTGAGAAGAGCTGTATAACAGTATATTTTATATACTTAAGTTTCTCCCTGCCTATTATATTTCTATCACAGAGGGAAAAAACATTCATTAGAAAAAACACACTAGACGCAAGGAAACAGGACTTCACTTATTGGGTACATGGGTGGGAGAGCCACCACCCACTTCATGGAATCCAGAGTCCGTGACAAGTCCACAGCCACAAACCCTCTTCTGGAACAAAGCCTTATACACAGACACTGGGCACAGCATCTCAAAAGACCTGTTAGAGGTCATTATTACTATAAGACAGTTGCAAGATGGCACAGAGTCAAGTAAGGGGGGGGTGTTGTTGAAAACAAGCATGGGTCAAGACAGAAAAAGAGTTGCTACAAAAGCAATCCTGACCTCAATAGGGAACGGTTACATGGCAGAGAGAGGAACACCAGGAATTTGGAACCTTGCAGCTAAAATAAATAGCTGCAATGCATAACACATCACAACAGATGATGCAGTTCCAGAGCTAAACAATTACTGCACTTTCCAGGACAGTTAAGTAACTGCAAAAAAAAAAAAAAAAACACACCAGCCAACAGCACTCACACATAGGAATTTGATACAAATTCATAGACTCTGGATCTATACTGAAGCAGTGGACCTTTGGGGTAAATGACATTCACAGTATTATTCTTGCTGAGTAACACTATGAGTAAATAAAAACTGTTTGGGAAGGATGGGCTTGTATTATCTGTAACAGTAAATTAATCATTAGG
Source organism: Numenius arquata (assembly GCF_964106895.1). NCBI lineage: Eukaryota > Metazoa > Chordata > Aves > Charadriiformes > Scolopacidae > Numenius > Numenius arquata. The sequence goes on from NC_133578.1 coordinate 24,983,110, forward strand.
GACCAAATCCCGTCTTTCAGTAAATATTTTTAGAGGGATAAAGGGAAATTCCACATTTAAGAGTGGAAAGTCTCTCCACAGCCATTTTCCAGCCCCAGACTGCAGCATCTGAAATTCATAGCAGCTACGGTATCTGAACATGGGAAGAAAGTTTTGTTTTATTTTACAAGTGCAGGAATACTCCTTGATTTTAATGTTCTTTCTATAAGCATAAATTTGAACAGGAAGGGAACTATGAGACATTTGGAAGAATACCTTCTTCCACCTTGCAGGTGGATCTGCACACAAACTGATTTCAAGCTGTCAAGCTCAGCCCTAGTGCCTTAATCAGACATTGCAGGCAGGCATCACAGCCAGCAGCTCCCCACCACACTGTAAACTATTGGAAGAATCTGAATTATTCCCTCTAAAACAGGGCTTCAAACATTCAATTGCATGTTTTTGCATGGTGTTTTCCCTAAAGCTTCAGTATGGAAAAGTTTCATGATAAATTTAACATTGTTGTTGCTGTTATTCTGATGTTAGAACTTTATAGTTTTGTTGAAGGGTAAAAATTAATTTCAGTTAAGGTGGTCTTTTCAGTTTCTTGACTGGGAAGACTTTATTTTTATGTTTCAATTCCAGACTGGCAATATTACATAGAAATTCTATTCAATTATGCCATTTCAAAGCTATAATGGGATCAATTTGGGGCTTTTTCAAAGTTATTTCCAATTAAAAAAAAAAAAACGTATCTAGGCTAATCAAAGCTTTCAGTTAATTCATTGTGCTATCACAAAATTACACTGGAAAAAGACTGTTGTTTCAGACTAACTGAAATAAGGAAGTTTGTTGACATTTAATGAATTGTTTCCCTTTGTGAATAATTTGGAATAGTTTACTTCAAAAATCTTATTAAAAATTGAAATAATAGTAATTTTTTTCCCCAAAAAAACCAACTTTTAAATTTGCTGAAAAATTCAAATATTATTACCAGTTGAATCTAAAATGAAGGTCAGCATTTAAATTCCCAAAACTAAGTCCATTGTTTGCCTTAGTTTCTTTATAGTCTTTTGTTATTGAAGCAATCATACCCCTTTGATGTCAGAACCATAAAAGTATTTTAACTGTAAACATTTATTTTCAAATCAAACTCAGGTTCAACCACTTTTTTTTAAAACTACTTTTCTCACATGACACACTTGAATTGGACAATAATATTTGACACTTAAAGTTCAACCCATAAAAGTTTTTTGCTCACTAGGATTCCAGATCACTGAAAGAGTATAAAAAAAAAGCATACCATTTTGCAAACTTCTGGAAATGCCAAATTTTGCCATTTTTCATTTGGCAAATCATATTTGACCTACTCAAGTTTCAATAGCTCAGAGGCGCGTTGGTCTAAACTACTGCCTTGAAGGATTATGAGATTTAAAAACAATACTTTGTGGGGAAATCTCAAAATCATGCTTACGAAGATTTTACAGTAATGGTAATACATAATAGACAATAGAAGGAGTGAAACCACATACAATAGACTCTGAATCAGATCACGTGCAATGAGCATCACGTGCTATGAGCATCAAAAAAATGCTGACTAGACTAGCATTGCAGTCTAGTCAATGGTACTTTCATTGCTGCCACTGAACTAAAACAGAAATACTGCTTAACATTGTCAGAGTGGTGCAAAGGATCCCATTCTTTCTGGATAGTCATCACTAGATCATACCTAGATTTTTATGCACAGGTGAACTTTCCAAATGAGAGTGATACACTTTGTGGGAGAAAACATCTTGTTCTGCAAAGAGAGGCTCCAGTTGTCTCACTCTCCCCAGCTGTAAGGGCACCCAAATGGCAGAGGTGGGAGGCTGCCTCCTTCCTTTGATGACATTACAGCACAGTAATCTCGGCCTGATCCTCCAGATGAAGCACGCATGTATCAGCACAAGAGAGGCTCCTACTCAGCAGCAGAAAATGGCTTTTGGCCATCTAAATGATATCTGAGCCATAAAGTAGATTATTTTTATCCGTAATGAGCAACAACTGAATTCAACTTTAATCGAAAACTTTCAGTTGGCAAAACTTCTGGAATAGCTATATTAAAACTCATCTAAACCTCTACTAAAAATGAGATTACTACAGAGAAATGAGTTACTACAATATCAGAGAGAAATTCTGTTCACAAAGCTCTGGCATTCTAACCTTCCTAAACATACAGAACTTGGAGGTAATCCTGAAGTCAGGATCTGTCATGCAGAACCAAGAACAGTACTTTGCCCTAAGTAGTCTATGTTATATGTTGCATTATATTGCTTGAAAACAAACTATATTGATAGGAGGCAAGAATAATTTTCCCTAATCTAAATATGTAAGATTCCAGAAAAAGAAGGGCAGACAGAAGGCCAAAAGCATGAATTATGCATACTGTGTCATCAAACTCCTATCCTACTTTAGAGCTGGAGCAGATTTTGCATGGAAAAAGAAATTAGGATGGAACATATATTGAACAATTTTCTCCATAACTGGTTCTTACTCACCTTAAATGTAGAATTTTATTTAGCTTATATCACAGGGAGACATCCTTATTAAAGTAGCACATTTACGTGGGTCCCTTTGAAAGGATTTAATGCAAACAAGTCTGAAATAATTGAAGGGAAGACATTTTCTGACTGTTCTCAAAAGAGCTTAGCGAAGAAGAGGATAGCAGGAAAGAATTACTTTATTATATTGATTTTCTTGAAAAAAAAAAAAACAAAGGTAGGTCAAACCAATTCTCTTTTGTAAAAATCAATAGAAGTATGCAGAACATGAGTGAATTTACATGTCAAAAAGTGTTTGTAACCATACTGCAAAACAAAATCTGCGCATTATTACTCTAATAAGGCAGGTAATATGAGACTAGCTTGGTTCATTACTGAGCACTGCTATTTTAAAATAAAGTGCAATGTATACACATTTTTCCTAATTTAATCAAGCCATTAATATGAAATATGACTGATTATATATTACATTACAACACACTAAAATACGTTGAATCATACGACATGACTGGTCTGCAGCTGCTTAAAACACATCTATCTAAAAACCGAAAAATAGTTCTACAAAACACTGCAAAGAAAATTGTCTATTTAAATTTTTATCAAAGTCATGCATTCTTAATGTCCAAGACTCTCCCACTCTGATGAAAAAGTTTCAGCCATCACCTAGAAGATAAACACACTGATTTCCACTACACATTATCAGTATTTCAATGGCTGTTCAACTGCAAAGTAGAAGTTAATGTCTACTAGTGCTTCAGTACTTGGGAAAACCTAAAAATTCTATTGGCTTCTTTAAACTAATAGTTTCACATCAAATACCCAAAAAAGAGTCCCTCCTTTACTTGACTAATACCCTCCAGGGGATATCTGCAGTCCCAGGTACTTGAAATTGCAAGTGGAGCACTAACACAATTTTGGAGCACTAACCTCAGCTTAGTGTTAGCAATTACTATTGTTAACATCAATCACATGGAAATTAGCTACAGGACCATCTCAGTTTCCAGTAGGACCCAAGCTGAGGGCATAACTTCTGTTACATCCCGACTGTACAACACTGTATCCAGCTGTGAGACTCAAGGGACACAGGTGTCCAGCTTGAGCCCCTTCACTGCAGAGCCGCAGCCACCCCACTACACCTCCCCCTGACCTACAAAAGATGCATGTGGTTCCCTACATTTCTTCTATAGCTTCTCTACCTTGCTCATTAACTTTGGATGTAAAAAAAAAAAAAAATGTATATGCATAAGCATCTAAAGGGCTTCAAGGAACATCACCTTAAATCCACCAGAAAGTGGTAAATCTACTGGAAATGAGGACTCATGAGTCAATTTCAAAGTTTTGTAACTGATATCAAAGCCTCCCCTGACTTTGCCAGGGGTAGAATTAACAAGATCAGAGCACAGAGTTTGAAGTATCTCTTGTTGATAAATCTTTACAAGAAAAGCCAAGAACAGGAACTGAGATCTCTTCCATTTAAAAGCTGCACACTGAGGACTTGATCCTATATCTTTTGCCTCCCCCTTGCTAGTACAGAGTCTGAGATTCAAACGCATTTCTTTGCATTATTGAAGCCTCTTCTGAGATTATTCATTAGAGCAAATATAAGAAAACCAGACAGCAACCTTAACAGAACTTCTAATGCTAAAATAGCATCATATCCTCTACTGAATTCATATTGGACAATCACTGTATACTAATCATTAATAAGAGCCATAAAAAACATACACTTTTCTCACTTCTTCAAAGAGTACAATCTGCCTTCCTACTGTTAAATGAACTGAGTACCACCAGGATAGTCAGACTCTTTAAAAAACTAACAAAAATGTTACAAAAACAACAATTAAATTCTCTTCCCCTCAAAAAAAAAAAAAAGTACTCCAAAGCAGTACTAAACATTTTCTTATTTCAAATGAGGAACCATGTATCTACTTGGTGTCCAATAGCATTTGAAAAAAAAAAAGTCTTTTCCATAAGAAAATAATTTTACATTTCTACCAAATAAACACAGCAAAGTTATAAGAACAAAGGCCACAATGTAAGGTTGCACTCAGCCCTGCACAACGTCCATTATTTCCAGTAAAAACTCATCCAATTTCCCCAGGTCTTCTAGAAATACTCTTTGTTTCCCCATCTCCACTCTAACATGCATCAATCAGCAAGAAGAAAATTTTTGCTTAAGATATCCATTGCATAAATCTCTCTTCAGTATAAAAAAACAACAACAAAAAACTCCTACAAAACTCTGAGCAGAGCCCATTCCCACCAGCCAGGCAGTGTGGAGACAGTTCAGAAAGCCTTTCCAAAACCCAACTTCAGTCCACCTCAATGTGAGCAGAACACAGCCACAACTTTTCATTTCTACCATCTGAGTTTGCTATGGGGAAAATTCCAGACCTTTGCTAACATATCATAGTTCAATATTTGTTTATAGCAACCGTTAAGACACCTCTGGCTTTCATTTTCCTTTTGACTTTTATTCTCCCTTTATGACTTCTGAGCCGCAGAGGAAGGAAGGAGCCAGGGGCAAGGGGAAGGTTTACTTTGCCAGTTGCTGCCACTATCCCAGACTGCCCCCCCTGGCCCCCCTGCAGACATTCCTATGAGCATGAATGAAGCACCAGGAGTAGCTGGGGAGGTCAGCAGCAGAAGGACGAGACCACTCAGAGGAGAGGCACAAAAACAGGTAACAGGACAGTCAGGCCACCCACTGTGTGCTCAGCTTGTGGCCTGCCTGCAGAGCTCCTGTGCCTGGACAGGAGAAGGAGAAAAGTGACCACAACTCTTCTTTGTTTTCTACTTTTTGCTCTGCTCTTTAAAGTTTTGACTTCCTGCAGTTACCCTATAAATGTCCTTTTCATGGCTGTTTCTGTTCATTTCCTTCCCCCTTCCTATTCAGTTCATTTTCTTTTCCTACCTAGCTTTTTATTGCCTGCATATTTTCCCCTCTGCTACCTTCTCCATTTTCTTTTAAGTTTTTTCCCATTTGAAAGGGCCAATTTGTTTTTAGTGATGAAATCAAATGCCTTCGCAGGACTACAGTTTTAACTTTGCTTTTGTTTTGTAAAAGAACATGAACATTTATAGCCACTGAAAAGTATATTTTTAATTATGCATTCACAACTGACAGACATAATATATTTGACTTATTTCTGTATACTTTACTGCAGAAAGTCTAAGTAAATACCAAGTAGAAGAATTCAAAATATGTCACTCACCACATTCCTTTATCCTAGTAACCAGACATGAGTTTTATGTCACCCAATAGGGGCGCTTCTTATTTTCCTTCTTCAGGACTCTGTCTGCTGGGAATTAAAAAAAAAAATTAAATATTCAAAGTAAGAGCAGCATGCAATAGCAGGGGCAAAAAAAGGATACACAGGCCTTTCACTCTCCATGTGAGAGTAACTGCCTTCTTTGAAATACAAGACAAGATTTAGACCTCATCGACACAGGACTTCTCTCCATTATAACAACTGGCAGTCAGTTACGGACATAGGTAATTCGGCATAAACTCAAAGCAAAGACAGAGGAAGCGGCCACGGCCACCAGCAGACTTCACCTCCTGCTCAAAACCACATAGAGCTTCATCAACACAAACTGCAGCTTCCCTTGTCCACAGTGCGTGGCATAGTAGCATCAGCACACAACTACTGAGCTGGCAGATAACACAGATAGAGAGCTTCAGTCCTGGTAAATTAGAATTGGACCTAAAGAACCCAGTGAACTTAAACTGGCAAGAAAACAGGTAGGACTTCTTCTACAACCACCATTTAAAGCAGCTGTGTTTGCTTCCTCAGGGATAGTCTTAGGTCACACAGTTGCACTAAGATTTCTTGACTGAGCTTTGCCAGTCAAACCTTATCCTAATTTCATTAACATAAAACAGTTCTTTGAGAGCTGGTCTCATTTCTACCATGAAAGTAGCAGAGTCATGATAGGGTTACAGAGAGCAAAGCAGAAACACTGGTCTGATTCCATGAGTTTTTCATTCACAGAGGGTAGTTGGATTATACTGATCCCCAGCAATGCTGCACTCAATACCTACCCAACAGCACCCAAACAGTGTTAAAAACCACACTACAAAGCCAAAGTTACAAGGCACACAAGACAGAAAACAAAGTGAGACATCTCCTAAGGGAAGAAGCATAGATTCCTACTGTCCTTCCAGCAGCTCCAGAAGAGACACAGCATCTCAAGTCCCACAGGGACTAAAGCACAGCCTCCATACTAAAGCTTCTAAAACAAAAGAAAAGTCTTTAGTAAAGCACCTCTTATGGCCACCACCATAGTGAACCTGTAAACAAAAAATCAAATTGCAACACTTAAAATAAGTAAATACCTGGAAACCAGCACAGAGACAAAACCCCAGCACATTCAAAGCAACACCAAGACAAACCTGAGCAAACTAGCCCTCCTTCCCTCCTCCCTAGGCATTATATGGCTCCTGATCAGGGTAACACAATGCACCTGCTCCAACTGCTGAGCCACCCAGCCAGCGGCTCTCCCGCCTCCCCTTAGGGCTGATGAGCCTCCCTGCCTGCAGCTGGGGCTGTTGCAGCCTCCCCCAAATTGCTGGGGGGTTTGGTTAGCACCAAGTGCATTAGAAGCTGTGCCAGCCACCTTCTCTTCTAGCATACTACGGTTTGGTGGAGATGAGCAACTCGTTCAGTGTAACAAAGCTTGAATGAAGGTGTACATTTGCTTCTGAAGTAATGCTAAAGGGGGCTAAATGGCAAATCTAACTTTGTTGCTGTAGCATACCTGTAGTAATAAGGCATCAGTGTTGGCCCAAAGCTTAAAGAAGCATTTCTGTAAGAAAGAATAGTCCTTAAATATAGTCCATATTGTGCTGCACCTCCGTTGAGTAATTCTTTGTCTTTTTACTGAAGTTTTATTGCTTTAGAGATGCAATTATTACTGATAATCATTTAAATCAAGGACTGAAACAGTTCACTGCAGACCATGTGAGACTGCTGAATACAATGAAAAAAAGCCTCTTGAATTCTAATAGGAATAGAAATGTTGTAATAAATGCAAGTCCCATTTTCCTGTGAGTATCCAAACAGTCTTATTACATGTTTATATGGAAATGTATCTCAGTACAAAAATATCAGGCACATTTGCGGTAAAATATATTTAATGACAGACTTAGTGACATAACAATGTAAAATTAGCGGCAAAGGAGAACAGGCTATTTGTTTATACTCCTTGGTACTTGCTGAAATGTATCTGGATCTTTTTATTTGCCTGTTGTTAATGGTTAGAAGAGGTGATCAACATTAGTGTGTGATAATCACCTGCGACTAGGCAGGACCTGTGCATTTCTTCCAGGAGCTGTTGAGAGCCTTGGGGTTGCATTGAAGACCACAGGAGCAGAGCTTCTACCTCTCCAAAGCTGATTCCATAGTTGGAAGTTTCATGAGGACATTTTGCAGTTGTGTAGGACTCCTAGTCTTGCCTACAATCCTGGGGCATAAAGACCAACCATGTTAAAAATCTGGCTAAAGTGTTCCAGCTATCAGACTGGACTGTAAGGCTGGAGTGATAATGAGGGAAGAGGAAGGAAGAGAGAGTAGAGCTCTTCCTTGCCTGACATAATGCTACTATCCCTATGAAATACAAAATACAGACCTACTTAACAATGTGGTCCAAATGTATTTTACATCTTGAAACTGGCACAGGCTGGTGAAGAGGCAAGTATGTTTTCTTATAGCATGGAATTAAAGGGAAAAAATTCTGTATGTCTACTGTTTCTCTCCTTTTATGATTGAATATGGAGACGCTTGGCTTATAGGAAAAAAAAAAAAAGAAGGAAAAAAAAACAGGACTAACATTCTGAACAGGAAACAGGTATGAAAAACTGTTTTTGCCACAAATTGATAATGGTTTGAATTGTTTTGACAATGAAAAAAAAACCCGCAGAAAAATTATCAGGACAGACTGTTGTGTTATTAGTGAAAATCATCTGGTTAGCAACTTCTCCTCTGTGATGTACTTTTCTTTAGCTAACAGGAGGAGTTTTCTGCTCTCTTGAAGTTCTCCTTTTAAACAGTGAGATTCTGTCTTTACATGGTAAGACCTCATTGCTGAATTATCTCTGGGTTACAATACTGAATTCATAATGATTGCTACCCAAGTAGTAAGTGGCCACAGACTGGACAGTGAAGGGGACATTTTGCTCTCTTGACATACTGTCCTGTGGCCACAATAGAAATAAAATGTCTTTATAGCTCATCTTGTTATAACTTGCTCACAGGAAAGTTTTCAGATCCCAAAGTCCTTATCTCCAAGATTAACCAACCGTTCTGTTTTTTGTAAAGAGACAGAGTTAGGGCAACCCTACCTCAGTCATTCCTTTTTATAAAGGTACTTCTGCAACATAACGGGATTTTATATCCCTGTTGCGGGAAGACAAACTTTTTTGAGCAAGACGGTTGACGCTGAAAATGTGAAACTTGGTAGCACTGTAACATGCTTCTCTGGAATAAAGATCAAAGCTCTCCAAATCTTTTATCTTTTCTTAATTGGTCATGATTTTGAATTCGTATGTTCCTTTCCATGCACATAAGTACGTGAAATAGTGGAAGAAGCAGCAGGGAGCATTTTACCACTGACTTTTTTTTTTTTTTAACAACAGAAAATTCCTGCTTTCAGATGTTATGTTGCTCGCACATCACCATGGTACAAGAGAGCGCTGCACTCCAGTGTCCCCTCCGAGAGGTGGCTGGGTTGGCTTCTCTCTGCCCAACTGCTTCTGCAAGACCTTGAAAGATCTCGCACTGCAGAAACATATCTACCAGTTCCCAGCCATTGGTGGCTTTGGCTAGACTGCAGCCGTTTACTATAATAGCATGGAGCCTCTCAAGAAAGGAAATAGTTTTCTCATTGGAAAACTGTACTTTAGTACATCTGTGAGAAATAAGTAAATGAAACATGTAAATAAACACATTAGAGTGAATCAAAACAAAGAAAAATGAAAAACTCTAACAGTTTAAAGTATTTTTAATAAATATATCAGCTATGTCATCTTCAAGTATCAATTACAGAAAAACAAGGAAATGTATATAAATGCATAGTAAATTCTGTGCTCCTTCAGTACACATTTGTTTTAGAAAGAATGTATTGCATCACAACATAACTTTAATTCTGACCTTAAATAAATACTATTACAAGAGAACTCTCACATTCTAACCATAACAACAATAACTACTTCTGGAAAAGACAACCATAAAAAAAATATTTATATACACATTAATGGTATCTACTGACAAGCATCAAATACAAGTCTGCACATATATATTTTCTTAGAATAAGTGGGAAAATGCTTCAGTAGACTATCTGGTAGAACTAACAGAAGTCACAGCAATTAAAAATCCTTTTAAATTGTACAGCCTCTTAATATTTTAGACTATTAAAATGTCTGTAAGAGTATCCATTAACATGTTGATGTAAAGAATTCCCAACATACTGTCCAGGGTCATGATTCTAGCACTGTCATGAAGTACGTACTTCTTTGCAGTTGGATGAAAGTGTGTTTATTAGGGGGATGACAGTTCAACTGCTATGTCCAGAAGTATTTATTTCTTTCATTTTAAAAAGCTTGTTTTCTGGTGATTTGTTATTACCATTTGCCCAATGAATTAGATTTTTAGGTTTGGTTTTGATTTTTTTCCTAGGAACTTCTACGTACTAAAGTTACAGTGATATAAATCACAGAGGGAAATGTGTGCATGGATCGGCTCAGCCGGGCTCTCTACAGCCAGAGTTACAGGAAGATTTGATGGCGCTGCAGCAAGTTGCCCCTTCGCAAACTCCTTTCAGCAACACTTACAGACTTGCTATGGGCATCTTTCCAGATGGCAGCACCCAAAGGAGTGTTTGCATATATTTACCTCTATTTGGCACCCTTTTGCCCTGCCCTTGCTACAATTCTCTGTACGGCTCACAAAGAAATTCAGAAAATTGAACCTAAATGAGATTACCTTGATAATACAGCGCTCCTTTGGAAGCCACCTTTGAGAACAAGGTACGATACTGCAAATCTCCAAGCTGAGCAGGTGTGATAATGAATTCAAGAGCTGCAAATGTGTCACTGTGAATTCAGTTGTTCTCAAAGCTTAATACGTGCATGTTGCAATTTGATGATGCTTTATGCAATCGCAGGGTTGTTACTGTCAGAAACAATCTGTTTACTTTGCATATTTTCACATTTTTGTGAGCTGCCTAGATTCTATCTTCTGCAATTGGAATGGAGATTTACCAATTTATTTTATTTTTCAAGATGAGTAGCCTTGCAAAGGATCTGAAAAGGTCCCAGCATGCAGAATTTGGGAAAATTCTGGGGCATAATGATATTCATGAGGATTCAGATTCCACATTCATCTGACCTTGACAGCTGAAACAAGGCCAGAGGATCTCAAAGACCAAGCTCCATGGGTCAGAAAACCCCAGGAAAAGAGCACAGTCTTGGTTTGCCAGTTCAATATTCTGACATCGGATGGAGAGGCTTTGAGTGATGAAAAAACAATATGAATAGCCTGGCGGTAACAATGATGGCTTTAATGGAATAAAAGATGGAGAAAAACATTTCTGCTGGTCCCCTGTCTGTGCAGCCTGTGGAGAAGGTATGCATCTGAAGAGAGGGTAGCAAGTCAGCCCTGAGACTGATCATTGGGCAAAAAAGCCCAAGCTACCAGCTACCTGCCCACAGGGCAGCAGCCTCATGGTAGGAGGGGGACAGGCAAGGAGAAGAGGGCTTCCACCTCTTCTCATCGCTTGGAGGAGCCATTATGTGCTACTCTGACCAGAAGAAAACAATCTGAGTCATTGCCTGCGACACCTGCTCTCACCTACACTTGTCTGCTGAGATAGAGGATGCTCATAGCTAGAATGCTAATGTCTCATCATTTCTGCTCATAGCTAGGATGCTAAATCATCATTTCTGCATCCGCTGCAGTGTGGATGCAGTCAGCCTGGCTTGACTCCTCCCTGCTGGCATCACTGGTCCCCTGACGTGAGGGACTGGGACAGACCTGGTTTTAAAGCAGTTGAAAATCCCAGCTGAACAGTGAGGCTGCTAACAAAGCCTACCTCCACCTCTGTTAAACTGCTTGTACGTGGCCTGCTCTGCGTGACAGCACGCCTTTGCAAGCCTTTACTGGTTTTACCTTTTTAACATAGAAACTCACACCTAATTTACTATGCTCTTAGAAAACCCCTTCCCATAGAGTCTCTCAATAAACGGATAGATAAAAAACTATGATAGTAAAAGTTTTCTAAGTTGCTTATTTTTCTGCTAGCCTTTCTGTCACTAAAGAAATCATACTCAATTTTATGTAAAACCTTGAAACCAAAAAAAGAACACCAGTACTGCTCTTATGGACTACTTCAAAAGTTAAGCCCCTTTTACATGACCTTTTGCATTGTTAATTGAACCTTGATATCATATTTCACATACATTTTATATTTAACATATATATATATATGTATAGACTGTTTACTTGCAAATCTGTAAGTCCCACCATGTCACTAGGAAGGACACAAGTGCACCCTCTGGAAGGTGGCCAATCCAGTGTCTGGGTTGTTTCAATTAGAAGTCATTTTCTTGAAGCTGTTAAAACTTTAACTGGGAGCTTGGTGAAGCAGAATCCTCCTGTGAGACATCTGCATTGTCAGGCTCCTGCTAGAATTTGTTCTTTACCACATGCAGTATCTGCAGAAAATGCAGGACTTAATTACTTGCGTCTAGATTGTAAACAGGTTAGAAGTCAGGGTATTGCCTTCTTATATGAGGGGTGGCATCCACCAGCTGGCATTCAAGAAAAACACATTGGTTCTTCAGTTCACAGGCCAGATTTAGCTGTACTGAGAGATTCCAACAAAAACATTGTACTCTAAATTTGAATCTCAAAAAGGTGAGTTGCAGAAAATGATTAAAGATAGTGGTTTATAATGCAGTTTTGGAGCCATATGTCTAGCTATTACTAATGTGACTGCAATTGCAGTTCTTAACAATTTCCAGGTACTAAATATAGTCCTTCACTGCTAATTAAATAAGTGCCACATCTCTGAATTTAATTGATGTCATATAATACACACAGGATTGTATTAGCTGGGTATCTCAACCACCACATGCACATTCTCCACTGTATTTGCAAAAATGAAAACATCTTATTGTATATTTCCTCCCCAGTAGGAAAGCACCAGTACAGCTGGCAATATCCCCTTCTGCAGTTGTTGAGTCCCAGAGGCTGGCTGAAACAACAGGTTTTGTTTGCTTTCAGTTTGTTTGCTCATTTGATAAATGCCTTCTTTGCATTATGAAATCATAATTATTTCATAAACTTCAATATAAATTTAGTTAAACTTTGCAAGAAGCCAAGGTGGTGGGAATTCAGGGCATGCTACACTTCCAAAGCAGAGGTCTTCATGGACTAAGTATTTAAAGGACTCAAGGATGGATAGGTTTAAAAGCGAAACAAAATTGTGTCTTTAAAAGTGGTTTTGCAAACTAGACTTTAAAAGCAAAGCACTCTTTAAAATCTTCAGATCCACAGTTTTGAAAAGTCTAAGCTTTAAAATGAAAACCACCTAGAAAAATAAGCAAAAATTTATTCCTACAATTAAAATTTGTTTACAGATTTTGTGACAACAAAAAGATTTTCCAGGCTTTTTCAGTGACATATTAATTGGGCAAGATCAACTGTTAGTGTTACAGAAAATAATTTCAAAATTTCAACACATATAAGTTCTATTTAAAAGCATTAATTTAATATTATTTTTGAACTAAATTAATATTAATATTTTCTTGAACAAAAACTTTTGTGTTTAATTTACTTTTAAAAATGCTTGATCTGTGTAACTAGTTCTTTGTTGGAGGAAAAAAAAATCAAATCCAAATATTTGTAGAGGCAAGGTTAAAATCACATTATTTTTTTTAATCCATGAATTGTGTATTCCTGACAGTGCAGTTCGAGAGCCATCTAAAAAATCCCTGCTTTCAGTAGCAGTTGAGACTAGTCGCCACTTTTCAGGAGACACTCAGCAGCATGCAGGATTGGCCCCACAGGTCTTGGATCAGTGAAAACATTACAAAAGCAGTGCATTCCTGAAATGTTAGGTTCTGCTTGCTTTCCTTCTTGCTTTCTTTCCCCTAAGGCTGTCTGGGTTTTTAATCTAAATTTCTGAAGTTTAGATGATTTCTCTTGTGCTGCTTATTTCCAAGTTGGTTTTTAGATGTTGGAGAGAAGTGTAACAGGACTGAGAAATTTCATAAACTCGAAGTTAGTTTTTTCTATTTTAAGATGTTAAGCTAAATGCATTCCTCTTTTCAAAAGATAGTCTAATGAAAGTAAAATTAGTCCAGAAAGTCAATTTGGGACTTACTTTCTTATCTTTTTCATTCAAAATATATTTGAGATTACACTACCAAAAAAAAAAGAAAAACAGGCTTGGTCCCTAGAAAGCTTAAGGATTGTTTACCCCTGTTTGCTTAATTTAATTTTTTTTTTTTAATATGGTTAGCATCTAAATAAACCTTATCAAACATTTCTTGCTCCGCTGACAATTTTCTGACCTCCTAGTTGAAGATCTGAGCCCTAACTTGGTTCATGGATGAGTAATCACAGCAGGTCCACAGCAGAACCTATCCTAGAACTACAAATATATCATCTGCAGCATTGTAAATCAAAGCCTCAAAGAGCATCATTTAGCCTGAAGCTAAAATTGCTTGTTTATCAGATGGTGCCTAGCTTAGCATGGAGCAGTTCCTTGTAAATCTCAGGGACCTTTTACAGCATATACTTAAGCAAGCATATTGGCTCCTGGGAGACTTTCTGAGAGCTTTAATGACTGCAGACTGCTAAAAGATCGAGGTCTTGGTTTAGTTAAGTGGTTACTTGTATAGCTTGGCTCCATTTTGTAAACTCCCAAAGATAAGGTGTCTGCTTTATCTGGGGAAAGAGCAAGCATTAGTTTCTTAGGAAATCTTTATATCCTAAGTGTTAATGTTCTTGTGGCTTTTGGTATTTTGACCTTTGTCTGCTCACTTTTGATTTACGGTGGAAGCAGAATCTTTTCTCCCTAAGCCCTTCCTATGTTTTATAGCTACTTTGAAAAGCACAGTGAAATACTTGCAGCACGGCTTTTAAAAGTAGGTGTAAGGCTGCCCTATTCATAAATACATTGTGCGGCTCAGGGCTCTCTAAGAACAAGGAATTAAGAAGACCACCCATTGTATTTCCTATTATTATTCGTTATTTTATTTCCTAATAAAATGGGTGGTCACAACAACTCCATGGACCGCCACTTGATGCAGCCCACGTCAAAGACCAGACTCTTCACTCCCGTTGGCACCCAGCCCCTCTGTGACAGAAAGCCTGGTGGCGGTGGTGGTAGCAATGGAAAATCACCCAGGCAGCTCCCTTTGGTTTACCGCTTGGAGAAGCCCTCGCTGTGATCATGAATAACACATTGGCTGGATTTACCACTAGGACACCGGTGGCCAGGCAGCTACTTGCTGATAGATACTTGCATACATTTGATGTAATTTGCTAATTGTAGAGCTTGTTATCTGGGTCTCTCACTTTTTGATTTGAATTAATTAGAGTTCACCTCGATACAGCCACCTGCTGTGCTGTCACACGCAGCATACATTGGTACAACAAAAACAAGGAATTTTTTTAATAGGCTTATTCAAGCAAAATCTGCTCCCACTTAGATGTGTGAAATGGCATCACTACAATGTCATAGATTAAAAGGGGGAACATCATTTATTTCAGCTGGCATGGTAATGATGCAAATGAGAGGAAAAAATGGTCCATTGCATTTATAGGCAGAAGACCCAATGCATTTAAAATCTAATTTGACTTCACCAATTATTCAATATCTTTAAGTCTTTCTCACTTTCTGTATTTTTTTCCTTTCTTCTAGCTAAGAGCAAGGTCTGATTTCTTTTGCTGTAAGTAGTGGTGCTAACATGTCTTAAACCAAGAATTTTCACTGGTCTTTTGCCTGCAAACCTCCTCCAGCACCAATGCAAGGATTTGCCCATATTCCTGTGGGTAAGCACACCCCGCTTACCACAGAGCTGAAAATACACTCCCTTGCTGCATGTTTTTCAAACAGAACAAATCGTTATAACACACAGCTAAGGAAAAGGTAAATAACTTTAAAGGCACACACAACCAGCTGTCTTTCAAAGCTGCTACTTTCAAACCACGCTGAAAAATGTTTCCTTTTCGCTAGGTGTTTAACGTTGGCAATGGCAGAGTTATTTGGATATGCAATTGTATTTGTTTGCTTTCTTACATTTTAAGAACAGTATTGAAAACCAAATCCTATTTTCATATACACAGCCCAAGTAAGTAGGATTTTGTACAAAAGAAGTCAGGACTTCTGAAGTACATCTGGAGTTATTTTTTCAGCACAGCATCAGTAATGGGTGACATGTTTACTCTGTTACTGTGTAAAGATATTTGAGCTGGCTTTGAACCACCTGTTGCAGTCTGGACTGGGTTGCCAGGAGCTCAGGGCAAAATAACACACCCTGGCTGCTATGTCCTGTGGGCATGCTGTTCTTTCCCCTAAAACTCAACTTTTTTCCCCCATTCAGTACCATTCACTGTTCTGCATGTGATCTGGATGTTCAATCAGGGACATCTTCATGTCTGGACACAGAGAAACTTCTTTAAATCTGACACGTACTCTATAGGAGATATAACATCAGTACTGTTGATAAGAGAAATTGTGATAGCTTCTGATTTTTATTGGAAGGCAAAAGAATAATAAAACAGGAATTATAGAATGAAAATTACATCCAGATAACTGGATACATCGTACAGCTCATATCAATTTCTCTTTTTGAAAATAATTCATACTGAACCAGTAGAGGGGTTAAAACCTAGATTATCCACATACGGCTACTGCTCGCAACAACAAGGGCTGCTCCCAGGAACAGGACACTGTGCCATAGAAGCTGCAAATTCCACCCAGGACACTGGGTAAACCTTGCTGCCTTAGCTAAGTATTTTGGGTATAATTTCTTGAGTTACAGTTATGCCTTTGGATACATATGGGCACAGAGTGGCAATTAGTGACAAAGTCAGAATTAAAAATTAGTATTTCCTTCTTCCAAAAGCAATGTCATTTCTCCAATTTTGCTGGATATATCCATTTTGGTTTTCCCAGCTAAAACACGTGCAAGAGACAGCAACTGCCAACACAGACACACAAAAAACCAAAAGCCCTGTGCATGCAGTACTGCACTACAGACTGGAGTTAGCAGGAAGGCAAATAGAAATATTCTGTGGTAAAGGTACATTGTGATTTAAACTTTGAAACCAAAGAACTGCAAGAAGAGAAGGCTTCGTTTAATAAACATTGTCCAGTTGTTGATGCAAGTTGTTTCAGAGAGAGCTTAAGGAAAAAGATCCATACAAGGAAAAAAAAAGGCATTTGAGCCTTCCAGTCACTGATGCTACAGTCGGATTTAGTGTTTGGTCACTGCCCTCTCTTTTTTCCTTTGAATATTGTTGCCCCCATGTCAGGCTCCCAGGTTTAGTATTGCCTGACTCTGTCACTTAGATTCTGTTTTGATTTCAGGTCTGGAGTCTGGGTCTAAATCCTTATTCCATGGAATACAACATATAAAATGTACACATAAACTCATAAGAAGTGAGTTTTCAAACCAATATATTAATCAGAGGAAGAATCATAACTACCCAACAAAGGTTTAATCTCCTAATGCCTGTGAGCAAAAGACGATAATCCTGGACCCAATGAAGCTGAGTGCAAAAACTCCTCTGAGTCAATTTGCCTCAAGAGCTGCTCGTTTCTGTGTGGCCATGTTCTTAAGAGCATCCATTACTTCAAAACATGTTGAAAATCAATATTTTTGTAACTATATAGAATTTATTGTGTTGGTGTTATTAAGAACTAGACAAGAGTTGGAATTTGAAGGCAAACAATTTTAAAACAGACAAATGGTGCTGATTTTTAACAGTGAGGATAATGAATCAAACTCCTACATGCCATAATGGTTTCTCCAGTTTGGGAAACCTCCTAGGTGAAGGCTGAATGCAGCTCTGGAAGGTTCTCAGGTCAAACAAATGTCTGTTGCAGTGCTACTATAGCAGGCTAAATTTATCAATACATCGATATGAAAATATAGATGCTAAAATTAGGTAGTCCAGTAACCTCTTCCTGCACAGGCACTTGGGAATCAGGGGAACAGTTTCAAATTCAGAGAAACTGGGAAACCTACAATGTTCCAGTTTAACCTAGCTACAGAAATATTTCTGAATGGAAGAAATGGCTGAATTAATAAATGCTTATTGGGGAAGACTATTTCTGAAATGCTCCCACTGGTTAGTCGGTAGCTATGGGACTTCAAAGCATTCTCACATCTTGACATACTTTTTTTATGCAAGTAGGTTGCTGTCATTGACTTCACTGGGCAAAAATTTTAACCCAAATTTTCCGGAGAATAATGTTTTTAACAGCCTTTACTGAAGTGTTTCACAGATGTGAGCCATCTCACAAGTAGTAAGTCTATTATTCACGAGTATGAGTTTATATGTGATTGGTTTTGGAGGAGACATGACTAACTTCAGCACCAAAACCCAAGCAGGGAACAGAGGGACAAGTGAGCGAGACTGTTTTAGGGCAAGCTGGGGAATACCAGGGCTATTTCTGCCCACCTAGAAGCTTCAAGAACACTTTTATTTAGACTACAAGGTCTTTTGGTGCCGGATGTGCAGTGCCTGCGTTTGTTTACAGAGCATGTCATAATTACAGCTGTTAAAATAATGCCACTGGAAAACGTTTCACTGATTTTTTTCCTGTTTGATTAGCCTTAGGGGATAACAAACCTTCTCTAAACCATGAAACCTGAAAAACTCTTTGCTTTGATAAATCAGCACTCCCTCTGTTCTTTAGCAAAGCCCTGCCACCCTCTGCAGAGCCAAGTGAGAAGTGATGAGAGCGGCTACATCCCTTACCTAGGCAGCTGCCCTGGGGACACCCACAGGGTCAGAGCTTCAGTGAAACCACTGCTGCTGCTGTATGGGTAAATAAAAAGGGAAATATACTTTCTCCTTCTTCTTCCTTCTTTAGAAAAATGAGAAGAATTTGTTGCAGAGAAAACAAACAGTGATTCCACAAGTCAGCTCCGTGGAGTCTGGTGAGACTGCACATCACTCGACATTTCCATACATATGGAGGGTGGAAAATATCACTGCACCTACAGAAGAGGAGGTAACAGTAATACTGACACACTTAACTGTCTCTGAATTTCTCCTTAGGAATAAAAGGGGCTTGAGCTTGTAAGAGAAGCACAACAGGGATTCTGCCATCTCCTTTCCATGTATTAGCACAGATAACCTCAAGCAAATTTTTTCTTCCTCCATGTTTCCAGTCAGGTCAGTCTCATTAATGCCACCAAGGCACCAGCAGTAAGGTAGGTGGCTTGCATTTGCTGCTAGTTACTTATTTACTTATTTTTACATTGATCTGTAAATACATCCGGGAGCACTTGCACCATCTGCTGCGCATTTGTCAGTCACTGAAAGGAGGGTGGACATCTGGGGATGTCACTGGGTTTTGTTGATTTTCCCCCATTAGAGCTACTGTTTCCTTTTTAAGCATGAAGTGAGCAAAGAGCCTGGCTGACTGTCGTGCAAAGGAGGATGGGCGTATGTGACACTACCTCCAAATCCTCCAGGTCTGAGTTATCTCCCAAGCTTCCTGCAGCTTGGTAGAGCTCAGAGCATAAAACCAGCATGAAATGTGAAAAGATCAGTCCTAGAGCTCCTTTGCAAATGAATGTCATCATTAAGTGGCAATACAGCAGACAAACTGAAGTACCTCCCATGTGTCCTGGACATCACAAAACCCCAGATTTGAGAAAAATAATATAATTTAATATGTTCCACTGAATTCTGTTTTGGTAGCTGTTGCACACCCACAGGCACAGATGGGAAACACCAAGGCTGCCAGCCTGAGCTCCAGAACCAGAGCCAGAATGTTCATTAATACTCTTCAGAAAATCCCCATTTTGTCACAAGTGATTTGGCCTTACCTCCCCTTTTGCCTGTGTATCTACTACCTGCACACTCACAAATACACTTCTTAGAAGCATGGTCTCCAGAATCACAGAATCACAGAATCTTCTTGGTTGGAAGGGACCTTTGAGATCATCGAGTCCAACCAACAAAACAAACAAACAAACAAACAAAAAAACCCACCAAAAACCACACAAAACAAACACCCACAACCATACACCACACCCACCCACAAACAGACGCAAACCAACAATCTCGGGCACTAGAGCATGCCCTGAAGTGCCATGTCTACACGTTTCTTAAATACCTCCAGGGATGGCAACTCCACCACCTCCCTGGGCAGGCTGTTCCAGTGCCTGACCACCCTCTCAGTAAAGTAATTCTTCCTAATACCTAATCTAAACCTCCCCTGCCGCAACTTCAGACCATTTCCTCTGGTCCTGTCATTATTCCCTTGGGAGAAGAGGCCAACACCCACCTCTCTACAACCTCCTTTCAGGTAGTTGTAGAGGGCAACTCTACAGAATCATCAATGCTGTGCTACCAAATATTCATGTTTAAACCCTGACTTTTGGGACAACTAGAAATATTAATAGATTGATTTTAACATAAGAACTTCTAGCTGATTTGGAGCATATTTGGTTTATGTTTCCAAGATAAGCCTATTAGTCTGAAAACTAAAATTCAGAGATAGTTATCTGATTCCAGCTACTGGTGTGCAAGAAAAAAAAGCAACACACTGATATTATGAAAAGTGAAATAATCACTCCCAACTCCCAGCATTTTCTGCTTCAAAGATACCCAGCTTTATGCATCCTGCTCGAGAAAAACATCAAATGCTGCCACAAGGACATCCCTGTGCTGGGAGAGGTAAGTGTAGGCTCAAAGCAAAGCCACTCGAGGTGTGCTCTGATGCACAGGAGACTTTGGCCAAAGAGGCAGCACTGTGGTGCTCAGCCCTTCTGGTTCTGAGGGCACGTGCCTTTCACCAACCAAAAACATGGTTTGTTGAGGCTAGAGTAAACTGACTGCACCTTCTAAACATAGTTATGGCTGTGCCTGATCATAAAAACTCAAGTCTGTTGGAGCTGAAAATTTGCTTGGGTAGGTTTGTAGAGCATACTAGCATACAAATTTTTCACGTTTTCCAAGTGGTTTGCCAGATGGAAAACCCTGCTTAGACATTCTGTCATTAAATTTTTAAAAATCTTTCATTTCCTACCACTCACAGTTCACAAGATACATAAAAGAAAGATGTTTCTTTGCCATGACACTTGTCAAGCATTTTTCTGAACAGTGACTAAAGAGTAAAATAACATTGATAACACTGCATTTCAGAGTCTAGAGTACATTAGAGTACATTGCTCAAGATCGCACCCAGAGGACAGTGGAATGGTTTGCCTAGCGCACACTCTACCAAAACATGTTACCCAGAAGTTTTGATTGCTTTGATTTGATTTTAAAATTAGCTGATGGCCTGCAAGCTTTGCTAGCCTTCCAATATCTGAAGGGAGCCTACAGGAGAGCCGGAGAGGGACTCTTTTTCAGGAAATGTAGTGACAGGACAAGGGGTAATGGTTTTAAATTGGGAGAGGGGAGATTTAGATTAGATATTAGGAGGAAATTCTTTACTGTGAGGGTGGTGAGGCACTGGAACAGGTTGCCCAGGGAAGTTGTGGATGCCCCATCCCTGGAAGTGTTTAAGGCCAGGCTGGATGGGGCTTTGAGCAACCTGGTCTAGTGGGAGGTGTCCCTGCCCATGGCAGGGGGGTTGGAACTCGATGATCTTTAAGGTCCCTTCCAACTCTAACCATTCTATGATTCTATGATAAATTCATAGATTATTGTAGGCACTCTTCTTGGGCTAGTTGTTATCACTGTGCTCTAGAAATATGTTAGAATAACAAGGAAGGTTTCAGGCAGTCACTGTGACCACCGTTGGGATCCTCTGTGAGGAGGGAGGGAAGGAAGATCTGTTTGCCCACCTTCCATGGGCTACTGCTACAGCCCACAGCTCCTGCTGCTGCCAGAAAACAAACTAGGAACGCAGTGACTGCATGTTAATTCAACAGAGTAATGCTATCGCACTTAGGGTTTTTTCAGAATGGTCTCTTGCATTTCATTTAGTGTAAATCATTAATATTAGAAAACATTCAATTGCAATCAGTTCCCGGGAAATCCAAGAATATCTTTTATTGTTGATGTTTTTGTAACAGGAATGCAGATATTCCCTTACCCTCAAATTTTACTTTTCTGGGGTTTTTGTTGAATTTTTCTCATAATTTTTCTGCTCTCAGCCTTGCTGCCTATAGAATGTTGGTGGAGATGAGATATATACGTCATCCTGGTGTCGTAAACGAAATGAAAACAAATACTGCTTATCACTTGCTGTCGGCCTATTTTCTATCTCATTCTGTTGCTTCTCAGTGTAATATAGCATTACAGCCTTTTCTGCCTGTGCAGGAGTCTTGGGCCAAATTTCCATTCTAAAATGGCTGTGAATTTTAAATCCATCATATATGTGCACAACAGTTAGGAAAAGGAGATTTTTACAGTTATCCGCAAGTGTTTTTCTGTAATGAATTAGGACCAGAAGAAATTAATTAGTGTCACTCCTCTATCTGCATTATATTCAGTAGGATATAGGGTGGTGGAATCACATGATAAATGATTTAATGTTTTCACAGGGGTCAGGGTTAGAGAGAGGGGTCATAGTACAAGACCAAAATGCCCAATACTACAGACAGTTTAAAAGCTATGCTTGATTGGATGTACTGATATTTTAATTCAGTTCTTAAGGCTTCTAATTTTCTATTTGAATTGTAAAATAAGAATACTATAATGGGGTTTTATTGATAACAGCTTCACAAATGTCAGAGAATGTAATTTTTTTTGTTTGTTTGCTCGAGGCAGAATAGGCAGTCCATTCTTTTGCTTGACCTCTGTATATCTGGAGAATATGTAAACATATTGAAACTTTGTTGTGTTCTACAGTGAGGGAATGAAGTGCATCGATTGCTTGCGATTATTAGCTAGAGTGGGATAAGCCTTCTCCTTATTATGCAGATTAGTGAAGCTCTCAGTTCCAACATATTGTACAGATGCAGGAGAGCAGCTGCTCTTACAGATGGCAAGTACACAGCTCCATTAGTATGTATCTATTGTCTGCTCTTGGCTTGCTCAGAGGATGGAGAGGATGGGTAAAGAGGAATTGTTACACAGTGAAATGTAAAGGAGAACACACACTCTTAAAAATCTATACCCAAGAGACTATTTACACAGCAGGGCAGACAGCAATCAAATTAAAAATCTACCCTAAATAAGGACTTTCATATGTCACAATTAAGCTTCTCTAGTTTTAAAACAGACTAACCATTAAAATCAAGGAATAGAATTCAAATTTTACAACTAAGTGGTATTAAATAAAAAGAAATCCTGGGAGGTTCATTGAAAATTTGGTCATGTATTTGGCCCGTCCAAAGCTTTCTCTGACAGCACCTCCCCCCTGAAAACACACCTCACTACCCCAAAGAACAAATCCTCGCTTATTTTGCATAACATAAAAGAGAGAAAAGCAGAACTGTGCTTCATTTATTAAACTTTTCACCATCAGAATATAGCATTTCATGCAATTTTTTTGCATTAATGAGAGCTGAAGCAGCTAAATTTAAGTTAGTATAGACAGCATTGATTGTGCATCTATGTCAATTATTCTTTGCGAAAATGCTAAACAGAACATTAGTTAACCATGTGGTAATTTTTAATGTGGGGAACAATTCCTGAGGAAAGATACAGCTACAGGCTGACTGCTGAAAATAGAGTCTAGTAAGGGACAATTATTTATAACACAGTCTGTGGCTGGATGCGCAAATTACGGTTGCACCAGCAGGTTTTACGATATACTTCACATACAGTTTATTTGTATTTAGAACAGAGATGACTTACAGTGGAAAAGGGTAGTACGATACAAATGAAGAAGGTGCTAAACCCAAAATTATGGTCTCATTCCAATCTGAAAGTGTGGGAAGCCAAAGATGCCAGACCAAGTGCAAGGAAAAGAATAAATATGTAAATATGTAAACAGACCCGTCAGGTCCCTATAACATTTGTGACAAGCCCTACACTCAAGGCAATCTGAAAAGAGGACTTGCCTATGAGCAAAGTCAATTATATCTGTTCTCATGACATGCAGGGCCTGGAGATCAGCTACACGGTGGCTGGGCTACGAGGTGCCCTTGCTGCCCTTCAGAACAAAGTCTGGGGTCCTCTGTGTTCAGGGAGAGATGACTTGGTTTATATTGAACATAGATTTTATAAGTAAAATACTAAAGGGTAAGACCAAAGCAAAGTGCCATTGGCTTCCCTCCCTGACCGCTGCCAAGGTGGTGGAATTACAATTAGTAATTTTATTTCATTTTGGCTTGGAGACCAGCAGTCTTCACCCAGCTGCTGAGTGAAGCTGCTGTATTTACTTGCATCCTTCCTCTGAACTTCATCCAGGAAAAAACCCTTTGTTAAAAACATTGAGTGAACATTCTATTTCAAAATGTAGTTGAACTTTTGCAAAAACAAGATATGAAAATGACAGGGGAAAAAGCCTGTTTTGGGCTGGCCAAGAGCAGAATATTTTTCTCCCAGAAAAACAGAAAGTATAATTTAATTTTCTTAGCATTTTGGCTTTTTTATGTGAATATAAGTGGTGTTAGGCAAACCACATATTCATCTGCTCTTCTAAGCTTGATTCTATCAAACTGCATATTTGGGGAGAGGTTGTTCTGCTTCCCTTGAAGTCTTACTTCCTAACTAGCTATAGATTTACTTAAGAAAGTTGGATCTTTTGGTTGATAAGATGAAAATTTTCAGAAAGTTGAGTAACAGGTCTTTCCTTCTGACAGCAATGATTTTGATTTCTGCCTAGCAGAAGAGAGTAGCTATGCCAGGGCACTAGGGTGGCTTTCCTGCTCTATCTGCTCACAGGCAGCCCAAAGATAAAAGTTGAAAGTATGTCCAGGCACTCATGCTGTGCGCTCTGAGTCTAAAATAAATTTAAAGCAGTTTTGAGCCTCTGGGCAAGGCAGATATGCAGAGCATGGATGCTGAAGTCTCTTCAGACAACAAGCTGTGTGAGCATCACCATGTCAGGCAGCATCTCAGGCAGCCCCTATGGGAAGCCCCGGTGTCTGGAGACATATAGATTAGCAGTACATTCAAATTAATCTTGTATCTGGTCTCACAGATTAAATGGATACACTTGAAGGATTTCGTTTGGAATGAGTCTTACAGGATTTGTGCTTAGATGAGAGCAGAATTTTTACTTTCCTCCCAGACGCATCCTGTGCATCTGAGTCCACAGCACGCAGCTCGGTCTGAGGGCGACCATGCAATCCCATCAGTCCCCCTCTTCCTAAGGGCTATTGTTTCTATGTTAATCCAGTCAAACATAAATCCTCAACTATCAGGAAAACGAATTTTGTTCCTTTAGCTTTCTTTTCATTATTAATGATAAAGATATAATCATCATACAAAGGTAACACGTTTGGGGAGAGAAAAAAAACTATGGTGGGCTACTTAGCTCCAAATATTTCCTAGGTCATTAATTTTCTTCTTTCCACCTGGTTCTTTTTTCTTTAATCTTTGCTGGACTGGTTTTTCATGTTAATAGCACCTAAAAGCCTGTGCTTTCTTCACAGCATGTAACCATAAATTCCAGTACAAAGTCCTGAGACCAATGCTTAATATAGAGCACATTATCCTTTTGATACTTTTCTATTTAGTAGTTTTTCTGTAACAAAATGTACAGATTACCTAAAACACATGAAGAGCAATGCACTTCAAATTGCAGATTTGAGGGGTTTCCAACACTATTTGAGATTAAGATGTTTTTGTCAAAATCTATTACGCCTTAAGAGATATTTGAAGTGAGTTTCAAGATTAAATCTCCAGAGGCCTTCAATACGAAAAAATTGGGAAAGGCAGAGATCTATCTTTGTTTGTTCTAAATTTATAGGGCTTTAATTCAACCCATCTCTAATGCTAACAACCAGGACAATGCCCTAATTTTATCCTCTGACACTGTAGCCAGGTTCAGGTTTTAACTTCAATACCGCACTCCTCATATACCAGAGTCTATACCCACATAGTGCTGCTCTCATTTGCAAATTTCTAATACTTGTGGTTGGGACAGTAATGTTTAAGAACCAAACAGGCATAGAAGGAGAGATACTTTCATCAGCACAGTACAAAAAGAGTAGCAGAATCTCTGCCCTGAAACGTTTGCCATACCAACTGCTAAACACAAGGCAGAGAACAAGCAGAATTGGTTTCTATGGGTCTAGGAGATCAGAATTATTTTTCCTGGATTCTGTTGTTCTATGAATTTAGAACCTGTTTTTTGAGATACAAAAGATGATACTACACATCTCTGTGGAATTTTTTTTTAATTGACTGTCTTGCCGAAAAACACTATGTGCAAAAAATAATGACCTAGACCCGTGTCATTATCCTACCAGGGAGATAGAGTAACAGGCTGCCAGTAAACAGGCTGTGCAAAATAGGGGTGAGAGAGATATCTTTTGCCAAAAATCTCAACTCAGTGCTCTAAAATGACGGCTTGTGATAAAGTATTTTCTATTGATTTAAAATAATAAAATGGAAATCTTAAAGTTGTATCCCTTGAAAATGACATCCATAAATCACTAATTTGACATATATTTTAACAATAGTGTTAAATATATACATGCATAACTACACTTTCTCACTTTATGTATGCAATAGTCAAGATACCGTTCAAGAGACAATATCTTATGCAATATACATGGTATACTATTTAGGAAAGAGAAAAGACTTTTCTGATGTTGCTCAAACAAACAAAACCAGACAAACCCACTTTGCATTGCTATTTGTAAATCTGGGATACGCAGTTGACATCCTGGAGCTTACAGCTTTCCAGAAGAGACCTTCATGTTTGAAAGCCACGCATAAAACAAAATTTGATGATAAGGAGTTCAAGCTTTCTGAAATAAACCTGCTGGATTTTAAGTACTTGATACGTCCCCCACCAGAATAAAAAATAAAGCAATGAACTTTCAAACCAACTTTTAATATAAGGAAGTCGCTCAATACAAATGGTCATTATTCCAATGTCACATGCAGCTTCTATGCTACTCTGAGGTTGGATGGGCTTTACAGACATTTGTGCTCCATGATCCAAGGATATAAAATCTTAAAGAGAAAGATTTTACACAAAGTACGTCTGTAAAAAGTGAAAAGTCCAGTGTACTGTATTTTTTCCTGTTGAACTACTTTATACAGTAAAAACATATTTAATATGGAAAAAGTTGAGGGGAAAAAGCATCCTCATCCCCACATTTGCTGCCTCCAGACAAGAGCTCTTCTTTCAGGGCTTTTTCTAGCCAGTTTATCTGTTCTATTCAGTCAATTAGGGTAAAATTTCTGGTATGGAATTAAATAATTTCAAATGGCATCCATACAAATTCCCTGTCACAGGAATCATAATGGGCAATAATTTAGGGTTCATAGGAAGATGGAAATCTGACCTACATAATACATTCATCCATTTCTGGCAAAATTAGTACAGCTGACTGTAAATACTTTTCTCATACTTCAAAGCCTTTCCAAATTTCAGAATTTTTCCTGTTTCACACTAGAGAAAACTTATTGAATACCTTTTTCAAAGGAAACATTAATTTCCTAGGCTTTTCAAGAACCTTGTTACCAGGGGATTCAAATGAGATGGGGTAGAAGACAACTGAATACTGTGTGAGGAACAAAATCTTCTAAAAAATGTAAATGTATATATTCCAGACCATTTGCTACCTGAAAGCAGCTTCCTGGGGCTGTGTATGATAAAGAGAATGTGTCGCTCCAGGGCGCCTCAGAAGAGGTTCAGTTAGAACTGATCTGGAAGAATGAGAATACCTCAGAAAAGAGATGTGATCTTCCAGCACAAAGCTCTGGTGCTTCAGCTTTTAGCAAACCTGAAGACCAAAAGAGACTTCTCTGTGCTAGCATAACTCACTTCTATTGATGGAAACAATTCACACAATTCAAGGGAACTGAAAAATAAAAAAGGACACCTGACAGCTGGGCCAAATTTCTTCTACTGAAATTAAAACCTCCCACAGCTCTTCAAACACTAGTCCTTATGCACCAAAACCTGTTGTATCATGCATGATTTTCAGTGCAATCTTTCCATGCTGCATAAACCTTGTATTTTCACAATTCTTTCCCTGATGAGGTTGGTAAAATAATTTATGCGAAATAAATGAGAAAACAGAAAGGTCAATCAGGGTACACAAACTACAGGAGGGGGTTGCTGGTTTTGTTTTGTTTTCCTCCTCCAGACTACTGTTTAAATCTCTAGATATCAAGAATGCTTAAGAGAGATAGATAACAGACAACAAAAAACAATTGAGCTGAAGTTAGATGCCCTTAAGATTTCAGAACTCCTGTATTTTAAACAAATTATTTTCAAGACAAATCCTGTCCAAATAAATAGAAGTTTAGGGTTTAAAAAATCTTTTACCACATGTCATCAAATGTCTTCAAATATTCCATGTAAATAAAAAAAAAAGAGGACTTAAAAATCAGCTGTAGATAATGGAAGTTGTTTTCTTTTTAAAAGAATATTAAGAAATTATAACTAGGACAGAGGAACCTAGGCCAAAACATCCAAAAATTAGTAAATTCAGCTAATTTTTATTTAAACAGCAATATTTGTAATAATATGACAGTCACAGCTGAAAGAAATCATGAATTATATGAAGCATGTAAATGCTCTGTTGTAGGCTTTGCATCTTTGATTATTTACCTTTTATTTGTGGAACTTAACAGTGAGACTTCTGCTTGGAAAACAAACTTTTTTAAAGCCTGAAAATGATCATTTTTCAGGACACCACCAGGATGGTTCCATTTTGCATCAACCAGAATTTCAAAATTTAAGTAGTAACATGTATGACTTTACGCTGATAGGCACCTCATAGTACATTTTGGCTACAAAAGCTGGAAGTACAAAGTACTTCTCTCTTTGCATAAGTGAAGCCTGACTGAGTAGATAAGCATTAAAATACCTTCTTTATGAGGTAAAAAGTGGACATTACTGCCTGGAACACTCAGCTGATACGTTTTTTTATGATTTCCACTGTTCCCACTCTTCAATGCAAAATAGAAAATGAAGATGATTCTAAGCAGGGAGATAATTCTTTAAAGCCACAGCTTTCATTCTCAATTTTCTGTAAATATTTTTTTAAATCAATGCATGTTAGTAATAGTAGAAAAAACATATGACCAAAGGTGATATTTGTGCCCCTTAAGCATTGCTTAAGTGTATGTATTTTTAAAATACTATGGGAAATTTTTGATGTATTTAGGAGGGCAATTCTGTAGCTAAGACTTGGGGCTGGAGCTCAGGAGATGGGAAAATGAACAAAACCTTCCCCGGCCACTGCCTCTCCTTGCTTATGCTTCCAGCAATGAAGTGGAAACGTCTCTTCCCACCTTCTTTGTTTAGCTCTTAAACTCTTTGGAACAGGTATTTTCACCATAGTATTATACCACAGTCCCCTCTGGGGGTTCTATGTATTGTTCTATTGCAAAAAAAAAATGCAATATTGAAAATCAGTCATAAAAAGTGAAGGTAATTTCTGATTGTGCCTACTATGATTTCCTTTTAGCACGGGTGAGCCCTCGCAGATTTGTGGCTGCCAAGCAGAAGTCAAGACACCTCCACATGGCACTGCCTGACCAGAAAGGTCTGTGGCACCCTAGAAAGGGAGCTGCTGAACAACAGAGGCCAATCAGAAGAGAAAAATGAGGAAAATAAGCATTTGTGCTCCCTGCCACCTGTATTTGTTGGAAGCCAAAAGTGATTTCCACAAGGCACACTCGAGTTGGCCAGGGAGGGATGGACAAGCAGAGGAAGAGGGGGAAGGTGGCACCAGACCACCCACTACCCAACTTTTCCTTTCCTTCCAGACCTATGATTTTGCTATTTTTCCGTGTAGCATCTGCCCTGATGCGAGGCACATCCCACAGGGATGCGCATAGCTATTGGTCCAACCCTACAAGCAGTCACCTGTCTTCTCCCAAATCTTGCAGGCTGCATGCATTTTCCTTTCTTTGAATATAAGGGTTCAGCTTCCAGCAAGATTTCCCTTGACAAGTAAAGCATTGCTAAGCATGAAACACTTTTTTCCCTCTTCTGTCAGTCAGCACTGCAGGTTCTCAGCAGTCAGACACCTGAATCCTACAAAAGAAGATGTGCCAGGAGCATGTTCCCTTTCCCAAATACTGTTTTTAAGACATGTGAAACAACATACCTCTCATCTTATCACCAGAAGTGAGCTCGCAGCTACTGAGAGCCTGCCTTTTCCTCTAACTTTAGAATATAGGTCATATAATAATTTTGAAATACCAAAAGAAAGCTCTGCACAAACATTTCCTGCTCTAAACAGTTGTAACCTATATGGTTATATCAGCATATATATCAGCAGAAATTCAGTGGTATGGGTTCCAAGAGCCAGACTGCGTCCAAATTAGACAGTCCATCAACCTGATCTTGGTGCTGCATCTGTTACCGACTGGACAAATCAGGAATCGGTGATGCCTGCTGATTTTACACCTGGGAAAGGAGGTATAGATAGATAGATATGGATGTGGAATGATAAAGGAATGATATATAGATAAATATAATGATGTGGCCCTTAACAAGAGGTTGTTTTTCCACCTCCATCAGGATGAGCCTCTACAGAGACTTGCAGCGCTTCCCTGAGCCAGCAGGCACAGATGTTTCTTCTGGGCTTGATAATGAGGCCTCAACTCTGTTTGCATCAACATGTCTTGTTTGGTCATAAAGATAAAATTCCCAGTGATGTCACATCGATATTAGTGGGGACTGCAGTTGCCTTAGAAATACCCAGAGTAAAGCTGTATCAGAGCTTGACTCTTACTAACTCCTTACCCACACATGCAGATGCTCGGGCAGGAGGGAGGGAGAAGCACAGGCAGAACCGTATCATACAGCATATATTACCACCATCCCTACTAAAAAGGATTTCTGACCATTTCAGTGAAAAAAAGAGACAATCACATACAAATAGTGTGATAAAACTACTTACAACGTACTGCACTCTGAACAAGTCTCCTCTAACCTCTCCCATCAGAAGAGTTCAACTCGCTTAAAGGTTTAAGCTTAAAAGAATAAATTATCACCTAAAATCCAGGGCCCTTTATATAAAGTTTATCTATCCTTTTACAGAAAATTCAATTAAAATGCTTCTTCTAAGTGAAGTGCTTCCCCTTGGCTTGTGTGTGCTTTACCTGCTTCACGTTTGCAGGGAAGGTAACATTCCCAATATCCTGAAAGCTACCACAGACATGTGGACTCATTAGTGTGTCAGAGAAACACCTTTACTTCTTTGTCTCACCTCCGTAGGTAATAATTTTGACCCTTATATCATATCACATCATATTGCATCATGTTTGTATTCAGAGGGTCAGCAATAGAAGGCACACAAATATTCCAGTGCCCATTATTGTTTGCTTGTTTGTTTTCCTAAAAGAAACAAATGGGGAAAAAAGTTATTTGTAGTGGGAGCAACACTTGGAGTAACACAATTGCTCAGCATATGTTCCTGTAAGTACAATATTGGGGACTTTTATACATGAGTTACTAACTTAAAGATCTTGAAAACCACGCCCAAATTCACTTTTACAGTTTAGCTCTTGATATGAAGGACCAACACAAAACCCAATTGCAAGATCAGTAACCACTAGGGTGTCATTAGTGTCTTGAAATGACCGAAAAGAATTGATGATTTTGTGAGTATCATGCAAAAAGGAAGAATCCTGTTTGAATTACGCACATAACAGATGTTTGCTAGGATCCACCATGCAGCCTGCATACACAGTTATGCTAATTTGGCACTGTTTCCCTTCAAGTTAGATCTGAGTCATTAGAGCACGCAGCTAGTAGGTCCTTCTGTCTAACTAATAATTGCCTATTATTGATATTAATTAACATTTTTTGCACCTTCCCTCAGTTTTGACCCAGTATCCGTTGGTAGTCTAATCACAGTGGCCTATTAAAAGTCAAAATCGGAGGCCTATAGCAGTCACGAGCCATTTATCAAAAAGCAAACAAGGCCAATTAAACAGGCAGCCAGACAGTTGTCTTGATTTGCCGCTGACTGTTTCTTGATCACCATTATAAATTGCTAATCGGGCAGAAAGTGCTAAGCAGTGCATCTGCAGGGGGTGGTTATTGCTCATTCCCTGCCTGGTGACAGGTGAGGGAGGCT
This sequence comes from Numenius arquata, assembly GCF_964106895.1. Taxonomy (NCBI): domain Eukaryota; kingdom Metazoa; phylum Chordata; class Aves; order Charadriiformes; family Scolopacidae; genus Numenius; species Numenius arquata. Next base: position 25,015,006 of record NC_133578.1, read on the forward strand.
AGTGATGGTCTTATTGATGTGAACTGCCCATCAGTTGGTAGTTATTGTTAAAGTTCATGATGCTACAGCTGATCCTTTCCTGCTGAGAGTCAATCAAATTAATTAGTGCTAGAAATTCTTCTGTATTATTCTAACACAGAAATGGAGAAGGCAACATATTGTAATTTAGTTCTAGAGGCACTGGGAAAAAAAAAATCTCCATGTATTATAGAGTAGGGGGATAAAAAAAAAAAAAAAATCAAATATTGCTTCTTCCATTATTTTATAATAAGGGCTGCGGCTAAAGGTTTTTATAGCCACAGATCAAGAGATCATAATAGAAGCATATTGACAGAATTTTTTTCTGCAATACTCCAAGGAACTGGCTGTAGCAGGAAAATATATCAAAACCTTATCATCAGAGCTGAGATCTTCTGTGAAAAATCAATAAAGAGTTATACATGGTTTGAGTTTAAACAGTTCTCTGTAGTCATTTAAACATAGTGCATCTGTGCAGCTTTTTACCTCTGGAGACTGGTGTAGCCTAGCAACTGCAAGGCTTAAACCGATTAACTACAAATGAAGTACTGTACGCCTATCAAAGCAATTGCTCATGGTTGCCTTTGTTGCAGGGGCTGAGCTAATTGAACATGATACAGTATGAAGATAATTAACACCCATGAGTTTGTTAATTGCCTGTTAGCATTACAACACAGTCTCTGCGTTTCTTTTTAACTTGTTCTTCTGCAGCCTCTTCCTCCCTTAAAAGGGTGCAGGACTCATTTAGTTGGCGATGATATCTTATAGTTTATTAACCCTTTTCAAAGGAAAAAAAATAACCCACATGTAGTAATGAAGCAAATGTATGCTCTTGTCAAACACAAACTCCCACTTAGTCCAAGCAATTTACAGGGAGAAGAAATTTGGTTTACATAGACTGTACAAAATATGTTTATTTTCAAGGGTAATTTATTTCAAGCAATTTAGCCATTATAAATGCTTTAAAATATCTTTTGTGGGCTGCTTTTATGACTCAGCTGCTCTCCTTTCTAAACTGAACGATAAATGTCTTTTAGGGTTGGAATATTAATTGAAGGCAGCATCTGGTCAGCAGCTGACCTCCCATACTTGTCTTTGTTGACTGCCCAGTTAAAACTAACAGCTTATTTGCTTTATTTACCAGCTTCTCTTTCTGTTCCAGGGGTGGAGGGCTAACCTCAATTTTATTTATGCCAAAAGGTAGTGCCAACTAATATAAAATAAAATTGATTTTCCACAATCTATTAATCTGAAATAGATTTAATCTGAACAAATTCCTTTTAAATTGGTTATTGTGCTTGGGAAAGTATTTCCTTTATTATACTATCTTCTGAATTTGTGAAGAGTACATATGAAAGCTCATAAAGACAATGTAATGCATGCAATATAATTATATAGGACATTTCCTTAAAAGAAGGCAGTGCTTAAAGTGAAACAAAATATAAGCAAAACAGACAAAAATAGTAGCATTTGGTTGCCATAGGCAAGTCGCCAACGTTTAAGCTCTACTTTTCCAACACTGAATGTAAATGCCTTGGTTGTGTCACAGTTGTTTAGAGTAGATCTTCTTAAATGATCTTGGGTTTCTGAGCTGTTACTGTCATAGTTAATACTTGCAGAGAAGCTGTTCCCCTGAGGAACACTACTAGTGCCCAATTACAAGTTCCATCATCAATCATAAGTATTATTTATTCAGCAAAATGAATTGCTAATTAATAACTGATGAGCATTATGGCCTTGAAGTCTGTAACACTATTAATTACCTTGGCAATTGGGATTCTGCTGGTGAAGGACTACCAAGCACATTTTCTCAACAATTAGTACGGTGAGATTACAAGGTGCATACCTGCTATGATAACAAGGGGGTGATGATCTCTAAGGTTTTTAGAGGGCTGTGTAGTTTCAGTGAAGAATAAACAAGATTACAGCCCTACAGCGCCAGACTGTACTCTTAAAATTGTTCAGTGACAAAGAGAAAACTATTTTGTACAGTCTGTTGACTAGAATATTTGGCATCACATTCTAAAACAAGAGTTCCTGCGTAGAAGCAATGCGGCAGCAGTATGCTCAGGGCAACAGTGCTGCCTGGTGCTTGGTACCCCACGGCTGTTTGGCTGGTGCGGCAAGCTGTGATTAGTACACTGACCTGTGACTTTACACCTCTAGCAACTGCTACCTACATGGTCTCATAGTGGTTCCACATTAACATCACTGTAAAAGCGAATATTTAATGAGAAAAGAAGAACATGATCTAAAAGAAGAACAGCTTTTTTGGTGAATTCAGTATTCACAATGCTGATGCTAATGTTGCTCTACAAGCTGATGATTTACTTCCAGTCCTCCTCCCAGCCATCTTCTGCTTTCTTTTCTACTCCTTCTACTCTTCTACTCCAAAATGCCACCTTGCATTCAGTGTAAATTCCTTGGGGCAGAGACTGGATTTATACTTGTCTGTAAAGCATCCAGAGTATCCATGGAGCTATACAAGCAACTTGAATATTGCCCAATAAACTGCAAGACTAAGATCAGCTCCTGCCACAATGCCAAGATTTGTTTTCTGATTGTCAATAAAAAAGTTAAGCTGTTGCAAGAGCTCAGCTAAACTAGACTAGGTGATAGCTGGCACAGTGATAAAGACCAAAATTATTATTGTGGAACACCAGAGGACTCTAATGAGGTATATGCACTATAAAACCAAAATTTCCAGCTGCAATACAAAAGCAAAGGCCTATATGAAAGCCATCATATTTGCATCTGTTTTCTTTAAAGTGCTGAAACAGGCTATAGGATGTTGGAAACGTGCTAAGTCTATCTTTTCTATACCACTTTGATAGTAGGTTGGTGGCCAGTCCCTATTGTCATTTTAACTCCTTACCCAAGGCTAAATTTTGCCTTCAAACAATAAAACCCACAGCAGTTTTTGTACCATGCAGCAAGGACCACCGTCCTATCAAGAAGAGGATATTTGCTGCAGTTATCCAGCATGAAGATGGTAATATGCACTCATAATAGCAAAGTAAACAAGCTTTGTTGGAAGCCTTAATGTACTGGACGACTTTCAAATAGCAAAGAACAAGCCCACTAACTCGGTCTTGTTCAACACTGCAACCATCTTTATGGGAAACTTTCCACAGTTTGAGCCTAGAGAGTACATTTCTGACTTGTGTATGTGAAGTGAAAAAGAATAAATATGCCCTTTCCTGATAAATTACACAGCGACAGCAGTGATCTCCCTGATCTTTGTAAAGAGAAATCTCCTTGTCTCCCATGGCTTACACATGGACAATTTTGTTTGGAGATAGGGGACTTCTTTACCTTTTCTTCCTAAAACCAATGATTTCTACTGAACGTCAAATCACTTTTTGTCTCTGTATTGGCTAGCTGTAAAAATCAAACAAAACATTTGGCCTAATGATTCTCTTTAAATATATATATATGAAAAGTAGAATATTGAGAAAAAGTTTCTTGCTCATGAAAACTGCCTTCATACAAAATACAACACATTACACTTAAAAGAAAAACTAACAGCAATTACAGTTATCCTACTAATTGTAAAGTCTGCTTGGATCCATTTTTCTTACATTGTATTTTGTGAGGTAGAGGGAGAAGAGCATCCTGGGCTCCAGAACAAGACCACCACCTCACAGACCACCACCATTCCCAACTCAACAATTTGGGAATCAACGAATTTGGAAAGGCTTCACTAGAGGAAATCTTTGATCATTGTATGTTCATTTTCTCTTATGCTTCAATGTGAAACAACCCAGATAAAGAAGAGACAACTTCCCTGATAGAAGGTATGAATACAGCCTATGCCAGGTTTTGTTCCCTCTACCCAGAGCAGTCCTCCACTGCTTTTTTGGCAGGCCCTATACTGTTTGACACCCTGACATATCCTCACATCATGACAGCATGCCATAAAAACAAAAGCCTGGAAGCAAAACAGCTTTAACAACATTTGGCCATCTGGCTTCATTTGTTTTAACTCAGGATCTGGAGAGAGTGAGAGGCCTTGACTGTGATCTCCTGGGATCTGGCCCAAACCTGGGGCCACTGCCGGGAAGTTTCTCCAGCCAGGTCCCTCTCCCAGCTTGATGCAAAACACCTCTGTGCCTACAGGTCCTGAGGACACCTGAATGGGCCAGTTCTGTTTTTGTAGTAGTAGTGTGCCTATCTCATATAGGAAATTAAAAATGTGTGTGTGTATATACTCATATACATATGTGTATATATATATACACACACAGAGTACTGGAGTACTGGATCCAGCTCTGGAGTCCTCAGCATAGGAAGGACATGGACCTGTTGGAGCGAGTCCAGAGGAGGGCCATGAAGATGATCAGAGGGCTGGACCACCTCCCCTATGAAGACAGGCTGAGAGAGCTGGGGTTCTTCAGCCTGGAGAAGGCTCTAGGGAGACCTTATTGTGGCCTTCCAGTATGTAAAGGGGACCCTACAGGAAAGATGGGGAGGGACTCTATGTCAGGGAGTGTAGTGCTAGTATGAAAGGTAATGGTTTTAATCTGAAAGAGGGTAGATTTAAATTAGATATTGGAAAGAAATTCTTTACTCTGAGGGTGGTGAGACACTGGAACAGGCTGCCCAGAGAAGTTGTGGATGCCCCATCCCTGGAAGTGTTCAAGCTCGGGTTGGATGGGGCTTTGAGCAACCTGGTCTACAGGGAGATGTCCCTGCCCATGGCAGGGGGGTTGGAACTAGATGATTTTCAATGTCCGTTACAACTCTAACCATTCTCTAATTCTATGATATATATATGTGTGTGTGTTGGAGTGTGCCACCAACTCCTGAACAGCAGCTACTGATGGAGCAAGCGGTGAGCAGGCGCATCAGAGGACACATCAAACAGCAACCTTGTTGCTGCATTCACTGCATGGAAGCACATGGGGTCACTTACTGTTGGGGGGCAGGTGCATGACTTGGGGCGGGGGTGGGCTGGAGAGACTGGCTCTGTGAAATCTGTGAGGTAGGTGCTGCACCAGAGCATACCCCACATGAAACACCACAGGGAGAGCCCCAGCCTTGAGCAATAAAATGAACCAGCCCCTACCAGTTAGTTGGAGGACCAAGGCTCACTGCACAGACCATAAAGACCAGATATGCACTCTTTCACGCCTAAAATAGGATATGTGCCTTTGCTAGAAGACAGCCCTGAAATGCACTAAGGGAACTACCACAGAGTTGGCTCAGGCAAAGCTGTCCCGAAGCCAAATCAGTCTAAAGCATCATTATGTTTTCAGAAAACTATGTTTGAGCAGTGCCAACAGGAACCCTGGAACCCATAAACTCACTCAAGATACAAAAGCTGTGATACATTTTAGCCAATAACAAAGAATTGTTTTCTATACTCGTTACTAAATATTGTAGGAATCTGTAAATTCATAATGTTAGAAAATGCTGTACAATAATCTGGGATAATATTACTTGAAAAGATGAAGTAGTTTTGCTCCATCTCTAGTTATATTTCCTTTGGATAAAGGGAAAGAATCATTTAAGATGTGGGCTACATTATTTGTAAGGCTTAATCCTGGAAATAATCCTGGAAATAAGCCTGTGTTTAATTTTGCATTTCATTTTGAGAAACTTCTGTAGACAGCTCAAACCGGTGAAAGATGTAAAGTTCATAGTCAGAATTGCAGAATAAAGGATCCCATTTCACAAATAATACTCACTACAAATGTTAAAACTGATAGAGCTTATATTTTGTTTCTTTCAGTTCCTGGCCAGTGCAGCATGTAAACTGATCATGAGGTGTTCACATTAATACCTATTCCATATTTCATAAAACATAAGGTAGCAGATTTTCTATTCCCTGATTGAAGTCAAAATAAAAAAGACAAAAAGCAAAATTGCTTCTCAGTAAAATCACTCATTTGTTCAATGTCATCAAGCTGGTATTTGGTCCTCCAGAGATGTGCTCATCTCTAGAGAGTTCTTTTAAGAAGTTACCAAGGATCTTAATGGAAGACTGAAGCCAATGGCACACTCCAGGGAAAAGAAACTGGAAAATTGTGTTCTAAAAAGCAGCACGAGCCGTTTGAGACATGCGTTGCAGAAACCTTCAGCTCGCCTGTATGACTAGGAAACACATTTCACTGTGAACTTTCATTCCCTTCTTCAATCAACTTTCTTCTTGCCAAATTCCTCTTCTTTTTAAGCTATGTGCAGTGATTTGTTTATCTGGACTCAACAATGCATCTACTTATCACTGTTTATGATAAAGATCTGGTTTTAAAATAATTTGTATTAGATTATAGGCAGTAGGGCAGTTTACAGTACTAGTCTAATGTATGAGTTCAAAATTATAATTCTTGCCAAGAAGGAACATAAAGTCAAATAGACTTAAAAAAAATGAATTTCCCATTTCCACTTAGGGTTTTTGTAACTCAGGATTTGGCATGAGATCATTTTGATGAATTAAGCAAACAATTTAAAACTTTCAGGGAACAAAGACTACATCTTCCATTGTGAGCAGCAGCAAACCTAGGTCAGAATACACCTTTCTGAAAAGAGAATGAGATGCAAACAGCCTACAGCTTGTTGAGCCCTGTACTGAACTGCTGAAGAGAAAAATTGGAAGAACATAAAGAAGATAAGATGGAGTGCTCACTATCCAAAAAATGAATAAAACTTATTTTGTAGAACAATAGCATGTAATGGAGACAGTAATGGAGAAAGTGACAAAAGAATCCAGAACTCTAACACTTAATTGTACAAAACAGTTACTAAGATAGAAGCACTTTTCTAGGAAGAAGCAGGGTAAGGGAGGGTGGGGAAAATATTTCATAGAGGAATACACAATCCTGAAGGGAATAGAAATGAGATTTTACAAGGCTGTTTGAGCTTATGTCAAACACAAGAACAAAGGAGTATAAACTAAAACTAAGGGAAGGGTCAGACCCTCAAGGAATTTAGGCAGAATTTCTTTAGATAAGGAAAAGTGAATACATAGAATAAAAGGCAAAGGGCAGCAACAGAGGAAAAAAATACCTCACAACTATTTCAAGTGGTTATAAAACAGAAGCAGAACTCTACAACCAGTAAGAAGCATTATGGAGCAAAATTGCTAACAGAGGAAAGAGACGTAAATGGTGGGACTTGTTTTCTTCAAGGCTTATTTTCTACTTTTCTCCCTCACAAATGCAAGGTGAGTGCTGCAGAAGCCCCACATGACACAGAAATACACCATTGCATCACCAGCAGAACTTCTGGCCATCCAGACCCTGGTGACTGTGTTTTTACTCAAGTACTTGCTTATCCCACCTCAAACCCCCATCAAGATGCCAGCTCTCTCCAAAGCCACCTAAAATCCATAGATGCCTTCCATTTTTCAACACTGATTTTTGAAATGTCCCTAAAAAGTCTGTTTCCAGGCAGGTCCTGACAATCTTCTACAGTCTGTCTCTTCCTATTGCTCACAGGGATCCACAAACAAGTTTTTATTCTGCTTACATCACCATGGGCTTGCAGCAGACCCAGAAGATGCAAGTCATGCATGAAACGCAAAGGGAAGAGACAGTAGCATTCATTCTCAAGGAAGACACCAAAGTGGGGAGTGAAACTCAGGTTTCACTGCTCCCAGCGGGTGGCTGGCCTGTGGGCTGTTCGGGTTTATTCTTGCTGCTCTCCAGCCCAAGAAATTTAACTTCTTCTCTGCAAACTTGAGGATTTTTCTACCAGGGAATGCAAAGTTCCCACATTCAAAACACTCCTTCAGTTCAGAGCTCTCCTGGAGAACAAGATGCCACCCTGAACCCCTCCCCCAGGAAGGTTTTCAGGGGGACAGGTTCCCACGTGGCGGTAAGCACAATGGACACTGAGCTTTCACAGAAAGGGAGGGACACTGTCACCTTGCTCAGGCGCACCTAGGGAAGGCGGCTTTCCTGCTTCCTTCTGCCTGGCTCGAGAACAACCATGGCTGTTTCCTGGAAAGCTTTTCTGTTGTCTAAAGCAAAAGATGAGCGTATCCAGGGCACTGCGCCTGTGAGCTGGAGAGGCTGGGGAGCAAGTCAGCCCCACTGGTGCAGGCTTGGTCAGCTGAGCTGTGGAGACACCTCAATGGGTACCACCACCACAGCACAGCACGCCATAACACAGCACGACCCGCATCCTGTACAGAGCTCCTACAGACTGCCCGGGGCTGGTTGTAGTGATGCACTAACATTTAGGTGTAAGATACATTGCTGTTCTGGTCCTCACTCTTAATGGGGATCAAGGCCTTCAGACCAAAATCTCCCTTAGATGTTTATCGCTCACTTCAACTGGGCTGAGTGGTCAAAGCCCCTTTGATGCCCTAGGTTTAAGTAAATTATGCCTGTAAATGACATACATGAAACAGTAAAACCACTGATAAAGGTATACTGGTATACTTCAGTCTCCTGCTCCTGGAGCTTCCTCAGCTGCATGCCTGAAAACATTTTGCCCAGGCTAAACAAAATACAGGCAGCAGTTTGCACGGCTCCCCACGGACAATCACTCAGCAGCCTAATATATTTCAGTAATGATTTTTTCCTAAGGTTCAGCTTAAATTTTCTCTTGCTTAATTTCACCCCATCACTCTTAGTTATACCTTTCTGTACCGTCCTATCTATTCTCTCTCTCCTTTTTTTTTTTTTTTTTTTTTTTGGAGTTCAGGCTCCCTTCAAACTTATCTGTGTTTCCCATCAATCATCTAGAAAAGTCATAGATATGGCACTTAGCTTTTTTTAATCTTTCCTCATCATTTGGTCCCTTCTGCCCTGATTGCTTTGTTGCTCCTCTCACCTTCTCAACAGTTTGTCAATATTTTCGTAACGATGCTTTTTCCAGGATTTCATGTAGTATTGCAGGTGTGGCTTTAGACAGAAACCTACCAAGGCCACTCTAATGTAACATCTTTATACATAAAAGCCCAAACTGCATTGATCACTGCCTCGCATTCCCAAATCGCCAAAGACAAAGAGCACCTGCAATAAATACCGTGGGTTGTAGGACCCAGTTTTCAGGAGGCCCCAGCTTCAAATGTGACACCAGCTTGAAAAAAAGCCAACACCAAGCTGTTTCCAAATCTGGTCCTTGTCTCCAAGCCTGCTGAGAGTGTGGTCCCAAATGAAAGCAATAAGTGCTTAGGAAAAACAAATAGATTGGTTTTGAGCCTTTTCAGAAAATTGTCTGGAGCATGACCCCAGTCGAATTCAGTCGTGCGGTCCTGAGCAACCTGGTGCAGCCCCAAAGACCCTTCAGCCGCAGCATGCAAAGTGGTGACATTTTCACATAGGGAACCTGGTGCAAAAACAAGGGAAGGTCCACTTGAAACACTTCAGGGGTTGCTGTGGATTTTGTTTTTCACTAGGGAGGCTGGAGCTGGAGTACAGAAAGGGCAAACCTGTCATCTGTTAAACAAAAGGCCTAGGGAAAGCGAAGCCAAGCTTCTGAATCACAGTGATGCCAAAAGGCCCGCTGCTCCACAGGGCTCTGCCAGACCACTACAAGCTCACCCACAGCCCTAGCACACCTACAAGCACAGGGAGACTGCCAATCCTGTTCCTTTTCATAGAGACAAAGAATTGTATTCCCACCAATACAACTTTAATAAAATTACCCCATTTTATGCTCTGGGACACAATAGACTATATTTTCAGTGAATTCTGACAAGTCTCTCTTAGTATTGATAACTGCTTTCAGGAATTCATTCTCTGGCTCTCTTTTCTCCACATGCAGCTTAAAAAATAACGTTTACCGTGTGAACACATAATATACAAGGTGTCTCCTGGGAGGTAATGCTCATATAATTCAACTAAAGAGAAGTGAAAAGATAAACTTTAGTGCTTACCACAATTCAGGCAGTAAAGTGCTAGCCCTCTGCTCACCAGGTATTCATGTGAGACATATGACAGTCACTTCATGAAGAGATCCTACATTCAGTAATTGCTCAGAGGAGGAAGAAGAGAGGAGAAAAAAAAAAAAAAAAAAAGAGCAATTTTTAGCTTCTCACCCTTAAATTAGCCCAGACCTGAGTAGTTGCATCTGAAATGAGTTAGCAAGTAATCCTGACTCCTCCCTGCAAAAGGAAAAACAGCAAGTGAGCCCCCAGCCACAGTTCTTTCATGTAGCTTTCAGATCTACATATAATCATTTATTTCTTCATATTTTGGTTCTTTCCCAAAGAAAGACTTATCCCTCAGAGCCTGATCATTTTAACTAAAATCTCTCCAGTTGTGTTTGCTATTCATGTCAGTAATACCTAAGTGATCAAAATCAGGTCTATGGACTTGCCTTGCTTTATACTGACTGAAAGAAGAGGCACCGGGTATTAGCACCAACTTAGTGGAAGACATCATGAAGAAAAATTTCTTTTCACACCTTTACTTAATTTAGTTTGTTTAAGTTTTACCCACATGCAAAGCCCAGGTAAGACAGAGTGTGGGTGTATAGAGACAGTCATGGAGAGTGAATTTTCATGCCTAAACTAGTTACTGCTCATTAGCTGAGCAGCATTACTTCTAACTGCTCTTAACCTATAGTAATTACAAAATTGAGCATGTGAGCTTGAAACATTCATTTCAGTTTGCACAAGGGACAATTCCAGGCCACATAAATTCCTGAGACACAGGGTACTAAAAACAAAAAGGACTCTGTGAATATCCCTTCCTCCAGCCTGCCTGTCATTTGCATTTGTTTGTGCAAATCCCAAGGCAGTTACAAATTTCAGAGATTAGCTATTGTCCTGAAAAATATTATGGAAAAAAAGTAACCTGCAGTGAAGTATGATCAGGGCTGGTGTAGAGGTGGGACAAAACAACTGATCTCAACTAGCCAGGAATAATGAAATAATCTGTTGATATCTCTTTGGGTTAAACCTAGATATTGCAGGTAAGTTGGTTTGGGTTACAACACGGAAAAGTAAAACCATTTGCTTCATAAGCAAAATTTCTACAAGACGGTTGCCACACCAGTTCAAAATAATGGTCCATCTAATGCAGCAGAGGCAGGGGTTCCTACCAAAGCTTCAGGTTTTTTAGAGGAATTGCAAGAAGCCCATGGCAGGTGAATAGAATAAATGCACATAGGGGACACCCTGTCCTGGAGCCTCTTGATTATTTGTTTGCTTAAACCCTGAATCCTAAGAGCTTAGTTCCTCTAGAGCCATGTACACTTTATCTAAAGTAACTCAGAAGAGACTATGTAAAAGTCTAATTCTTTTTCAAGATTCACAAGCTACTTGGCTTGCACTGTACCTCATTGCGATAAGCCTTTTAAGATGAGTTCAAATACCTCTTTTTTTTAGGCTGAAATGTGCATTTTATCCATTTAATTGATTGTCCTTTTATTCAGGTGTCATGATAAGAGGCAAAGGGGTTCTGGATTTACCTTCTCAATAGCAACTGTTACCAGCTGTACCTCTGTCATGTCCCTTCTTGTTTATCTTCATCTAAATTAAATAGTCCCAATCTTTTCACTCTCTCTTCATTCAGAAGTCTTTTCACATCTCCACAGATTTCCATCATCCCAGTACAAGCTGTTATTCCTGCTATTTCCTTTTTGAGTCAGAGTAATGAGAAATGAACACAAAGAAAGGTTTTATATCATCATCATTCTAATATTCTCACTGTTATTGCACTCTCCAGATCAACACCTTTCATTTGATTTTTAACCACTGCAAGGCAGGGAGGGGAGCCCTTCACTGGGCTGTCCAGGATGATGCCCACGTCTCTTTCACAAGTGGTTATGGTGAATTGGGGATCAGTAATGTGATCCAGATCTTCCCTCATAATCTCTGCCATCTCTGCTGATGCTGAGTGCCCCGGAGCCTCTGTTTATTCATTCTGTCAGACAAAAGAAGCTGATTGCATTTACTACTCTCCTACGGCCAAGCCCCAAGGATTTTAGTCCTTATATTAAATCAAACTTGTCCTGAAGGCAGTGGGAGTTTGCCAGAGCACAAAGACTGAGTCAAACTCGGTCCTTCAAACTCAGAGCAGCTCAGACCTTGTTCGTAACAAGTACTGCAGGGCCAGAAGGTCAGAGGAGTGGGAGAAGATGTAATTGCAGAACACTTATTGTCAAATCATCAGCAGGATGTCTCCATACCTTGCAAAGCCTCCCCCTCACCCTCCACCCGCAAGCCCATCACTTCTGTTTTGCTGGTTTTGAAAAGTGAGACTGCAGAAAGCTTTAGAAATAGCAAAAGCCCTCCCGTGTGCCGGTCACCTTGGTTCAGCTGGCAAACAGCATGGCTCCGGCCCCACGTGCTGACTCAGTTACACAGCCTGGGGTGGCTTCACAGGGGTCTCGCTCTTTGCCCAAGTGCCCTTCACAAGTGCTGTATTCTGTTTCCCATTACCTAAATTAGTCACAGGTTTGCCATTCATTACAAGCAACCTACGGCTTATTGCACTTGAGAATACAAGCTATCCTTAGCGAGCATTTCTGGCAACAGCACCCTCTCTTGGTCAGGCTGGCAAGTGGCACACCTCTGGCCAGATGTGCTGAGTGGCTGCACGGTCTAGAGACAGACAGTGAGTCATGTTGGCAGAATCTGGCCCCAGAAACAGCCCCAGCAGCCCATCCTCAGTCACGGCAGCTCTGAGGACACAGGGCAGCAGAAGTCAGTAGCAATGACCACAGGAATGCCCCACTGGAGTTTGGTACAATTAAAACTGCCTTCCCAGCCAGCAGCAAGCCCCCAGATGCAACATCTGCCACAAGTCGTTGCATTCATTCACTCAACCTGCCCAGAGACCTGCACTGGTACATGCTGACCATCTTGAATTTGTGAGAAAACACATTTTGAATGATCCACTAAAAATTTGCTCCTATATCAGCTTCTTCTTGTAACCTAAGAGAAGCAATAGGGTTTTATTGACTGTTACAAAAATATATTTGCATCTGTTTATACAGCAGATACTTGTATGCAGTTAGGCACTGAGCCACTTTGTCACTACCTATTATTAAAATAAAATTTAATAAACTGTATCCATCAACTGTAGCCACACCATTGACCAACAGGGACCATCTCTCAGTAATCACACATTTCTAGCATAATGAATATGTTTGTAAAAAACTGTCATGGCTTAACCCCAGCCGGCAACTAAGCACCCCACAGCTGCTTGCTCACTCCCCCTCTGGTGAGATGGGGGAGAGATTCAGAAGGGTAAAAGTGAGAAAACTCATGGGTTGAGATAAAGACAGTCTAATAGGTAAAGCAAAAGCTGTGCATGCAAGCAAAGCAAAATTAGAAAGTCATTCACTGCTTCCCATGGGCTGGCAGGTGTTCAGCCATCCCCAGGAAAGCAGGGCTCCATCACACATAATGGTTACTTGGGACGACAAAAGGACGTAACTCTGAACATCCTCCCCTTCAGCTTTATATGCTGAGAATGACATCAGGTGGTATGGAATATCCCTTTAGTCAGTTGGGGTTAGCTGTCCTGGCTGTGTCCCCTCCCAGCTTCTAGTGCACCCCCAGCCCACTCACTGCTAGGGTGGCATGAGGAGTAGAAAAGACCTTGACTCTGCAAGCACAGCTCAGCAATAACTAAAATATCCTTGTATTATCAACACTGTTTCCAGCACAAATCCAAAACATATCCCCATACTAGCTACTATGAAAAAAAATTAACTCTACCTCAGCCAAAACCAGCCTGAAAATACAGAATGGGCATTTCAGTTCCTAATACCACTGTCCCTGTGCCATTTACATTTGTTATTTGCGTTCACGAACATTTCCAGAATGAGGGGAGAAAATAAAGTATTTCTTTTTCTTCAAGAATTTGAATAAGTTGTCGAAGAGCGGGTGGCATGATATCTTCGTGATCCAGCCTTTCACATGACAGACGTGCACAACATCTAATAATAATAACCAAATAAAAAACTAGACCCAAAGATAAAGGGAAGAAGACAGTGCAGGCATCCTGCCACTATTTCTGTTAGGCAAAGCCAGATGGGCTGAAACATGTTGCTGAGTTTGTATTATAACATCAGTTTAAAAATCATCTCTTATTAGCCTGACTCCTGAAAAAGGTAATATGAGAAGATCAGAAAAAAGATAGAAAACCAATGTTCTACTTCTCCAGTTTTGCTGCTTCTCTATCTTGCTTTTTGGATGGTCTGGTTTTCGTCATGTTTTCACTTGCCTTTTCTTTTGATGTACTTGTTCTTTTGCACAGCCATTAGGAGAAGACTAAACATCTGGCATTGCCAGGGTGACTCAGTGATGTCTCAGGCCCTAGAAGTACTTAATTCATTCAGTTTTCAACTCCATTTCAAGCTGATGGTCATACACTGTGCATAGAAGTTGTGGGGAACTACACTATACACAACGTGCTGAAAAAAAGTAGTTTCTATTAATTCAGATGCTTTATGACTTTATATAATAGAACATGACATGAGAGCAATTAAAATATCAACCCATAGCAACCCTGGTTGGATTTTGGGCTTATCATGGAAGAAAATCTCAGCTGCATGAAAAACAGGGGCTGTCTAAAGGTGTGTCAGATGATACAGATATATCTGTTTTGCCAAGGAAAATGCAGCATTAGTTCGGTTACCGACAAGGTTATCTCACTAACTTTTTATTAGCTTGAGGTAGTACTTGGTGCAAATTAGTGTCCTGGGGAACTCTCACGTTGCATAAACAACACACACAAAAAGCTGCTTCTCAGCTGTACTGGAGAAAACTACCCCAAAACAATTCTGCACCTGAGAATTAAAACAATAGGTAGAGAGCAACAAAGTAGATCTTAACTCAAACACACAGCACAAGACCACAGTTAGATTTGGGCAGAGGAGACAAAGATGTCTTCTAGATCTTGGGTACAGGCAGATCCTGCACCAATTTACCTTCCAACCACCACCCTCAGCTGAGCCTGTTAGAGGCAGTGCAAGGGGTACATCTTGTGAGATAACGAACAGATAAATTAGATTGTGATCTAGCCTTAAGAAATCCATTCTGGACACAGATCCATTCTTCCCCAAAGTATTTTGACTACTGGTGGGGCTCTAGGAGTACCCTGTGTGGTGTGAAAACAACTGTATTTCTCTCTTATTGCTCCCAGATTTGGACTGGGGCACCCTGAATACAGCAGCAGACAGCAAAGAGTTAATCTCATCTGAGATTAAGATTAAAAATTGTTGAACTGCTAAGAGTTATTTTTTACCAGGTCTTTTCATATTGTGCAAGAAAAGGGTGTTTGGGAAACAGCTAAAATAGTTCTGCTAAAGGCTAGCAGAGAAGATACAAAAATGAGGTTGAAAGTAATAGGCCTATAAATCTGACATCCAGGGCCCTGGTCTTGCAAACTGATCTCCACCTGCAAAGAGACCGATTGATTTCAGCAGGTCCTGTACCTGCCCGAGCGCCTGTCGCACACGGCCCCTGGCAGGGCTGGGGCTTGTGCCGCTGCAACAGCAACACAGTGTTGTTTGGAGAAACTTACTCGCATACTGTGCAAGAGGATGTGCATATTTCCAAAGAACTTCTTTCAAGAAAACATTCCCATGAACCATTTAGTTTTTCTATATTTTCATAATGCATTTGTTCTTGCCTCACGACCATCATTTCCACTGGACCATCTATTCAATGCACCATGTGATGAGCACAAACACAGGAGCATAGACCTGTCTCTCAACAAAATTGCCAAAAACATTCTTTGATGTTTGTTGAACAACATTTCTAAATAACATTTCCTAGTCCCCCTAACAGCTGAATCGGATCACTTGCACAATTGGCTACTTCAGTAGTAACAGAGCAGAGATTATATATTTATTTTTTCTCTTGCATTTTAAAACTATGCAAAATATGATGAGCTGCAGTTTTCTAATAGCATCAATAGGTGGTGCTATCAATTTCCATAATGGTCCACTATAACTTCAGTTAGGAAAGAAAAGATGAGTTATTGGCACAATATTTAAGTTTTCAAAAGCTGCAACATGCCCATCAATAAAGGCTGCAGTTCTTTATTATGGCACATTAGCAAAGATTCTCAGCAATATCTAAAATTAATGTGCCAGAATAAAAGCCTCATCACTCCTTTTATTCTCCCCAAAGTCTCAGAAATTCTTCAAAGATTTCATGCCAAACTTGGGCCAGATATTCAAATGTTTTCAGCATGTTGTGCAACAAACTCTTGAAAATGTTGCCAAATTGTCACAGAAGTGCTGAGATTTGAAGGGACAACCAACTCCATATGCTAGACGTGAGAGAACTTCATCTTTCATAAGTAAAAACCTAAAAAAAGTGCATAATTTGAAAATATTAAGTCCAAATGATAGCCAAAGAAAAATTATGTTTCAAACTGACTTTTAAATCCATTTGTTTTCAAATACACTTTATAATACATTGTAGATAGATTGTACTCTAAAAGGAAATATGTAAGTGAAGTGTTATCCTAGGGGATATACCCAAACTGCTATTAGAACTACATCAGAAAAAAACTGGGTATCAGTAGTGTATTTTCCAAAACATAAGTACTTCATTTGTTGAGAACTTCATCTATAAACCTTGCCCTTCTGAAATTGTTACCTTTCTGCTATACTATATATTTACATCTACTGACTTAAATATTCTAAATATAGTAAGCAAGCCATTATGACCTTCACCTAATTGAACGAGACAGACAAGAGTGTGTGTTACAGTACATCTATATCTGGGGGAGAGAGAGAATGTGCACACAAGACAGCGTGGGTAATGAGATCTTCTCTGCTATTACAAGCAACCTATGGCTCTGGGGCACCCGGCCCTCAGGGCTACTTACAGAATTCAAAAATGGCTCAGCTGGGTTTTCCATCAGTCTTTATCTGAGAAGCGACCTGTTATGTCCCGATGGATGGTGCCGTTTCGTTCCCGAGCGCTAGATAGCTCAGAGCAAGAGTCTGCATCACCCTGCCCAGCAGTTAGCCCTAGCCAAGATGAAAATACTCATTTGGTCAGGCTCAGCTATGATCCAGTTTACGGCTGTTCTTTTGTTCCCAAAGCTTAAGTGAAGTGGGTTAATTACTTCCCTTTGTTACAATTAATGATGCTAAACGCCAGGGAAAGGGCAGAGCTGAAGAGCATGAATTACTTTTCCAAGCAACATTCTGGCATTAAAAAAGCACTCTTCTAGCAAGACAAAAAATTTGAAATTTCCTGTGGAAAAAAAACCCAGAGCATATTGATTTGGAAATGCCATATTTCATCTTGACAATGCTGCAACCCCTTGTTTTAATAACAGTATTTTATTTCAATTCTTGTCAATTAGAACATTATATGTACATACCATCCCAGACTAGATATTTCAGTGCTCCTGAAACAACACATCCCAACCTTTTTCCCATCAGAAAACATCAGTGAAACGGGAAACACTACTGTGAAACATTTTGATGGGAAATAACTAATACTCTTTCAGTAAAAATGTTTTAGCCTCTCTGGCTTTTTACTGGCACAGTCATTGAATTTTGCCTGCTTTAATGGAAAACATGCAGATTAACGCTTTTGGAAAATGTGCCTGGGTGGGCAGATATACCCTTGCGGGGCCTGAGGCCGGGACCGTAACAGGGCTCCAGGGACACAAAGGCTCAGCTCCCGTGCTAGGAGCCAAAAGCAAGGGGTCCCTGCCTAGAGAGGCTGTCTCCATGCCACCAGCACTCACAGCGTCATGCTCTAGCCCAGCCAGGG
>NC_133578.1:25037676-25127676 GCF_964106895.1 Numenius arquata
TCAGGTTCAATAAAATCATGGTGATATCCTTTCATGGCTAAACATAATATCCTTGTCATTAAGAAATGAATAATTACTGGTAGACAAATCATGCTGTATTGAACCACTTGAGTCTTTTGCCAAAGAGAAACCTGAAATGAATCTTGGGTGGATTAGTAACGCTTGAATTTTTTAGGACTTTAATATTACCATGTTCACTCCTTCTTATATTTGCTGTACAGAAGTATCCATTCAGATTATTCAAAGTGTCATGTTCTCCGTTATCACCACCATCATTATATATGACAGCGAACACATACAATCATAACACAAAAATTAACTTTTCTAGAATTCTAGCCCTGACCCTGACAAAAACTCCCTACCCAAAACTCTTTTTCATTCAACAAAGAGAGATCCACTCAATTAAATGCTATTAATCTAGTAAACCCCATTTTTTGTTCAGGTATTAAAATAAGATACCGGGTAATATTCCAGTGTTGTATACACTCAGAGGGAAGAGTTTATTAAATCAATATTTTTGTGAAGGCTGAAAAATAAAAACAAATGCTTTTTTGGTCACTATTAAACACTTACATATTTACAAAATACATACTGTGGAAGTATCACAGGATTTAGCCTGAGACAGAGTCCATTGACTGAGAAATCTTACAAAAATACCATTAAAGTTGCTTTTAACCAGCTCCATGGAGAAGTCCAAAGCATAGCAAGAGAGCCTTGAAGACACGCATTCTTCAAATGCAGTTGAAAGCCCACTCCCCCGACAAGCAATATTTGGGGAGATGTACAGACACACACCTCCTTGGCCATTCTTGGGCAATGGGGCATTTGTAGAGCTGTGACATCAGATTTCTCAACCCTGCTGCTCAGGGAATTTCTTTGATCTCTGCTTTTATGTCGGTGAAAGAAAGTTAGAGTGGCACTAGCATCCTTAGACTGAAGGGTGCACTTCTGGAAGCCACAAGACTTGCAGGAACTTCCCTTCATCCTCAGCGTGTCAGCCTTTGGCAGCACCTGCAGAAAGCAATAGCCAGGCAGCACACTTATGTCCTTTATACCCCATGGCCATACCTGCATCACCTGTGGAAGGCTCTTATGACCCTTAAGCTTAGTGTTCAGTGGGACACTAATGGCTCAGGTGGAAACGTCAAGGCCTTAACCAGCATGCACTGTTCCAAAAAGGGTAGCTGGATTCCCCACTATCGACATGAGCGTTCAGCTATTTAACACCTTATAAACACATCTGTGTTTAGCAACTGAGCTTTTTGATATTTGATAATTTTATCAAGCTAACTTCTGAGCCCAGAGGCAAAGATAATGGAGAATAAGCATTAGTTTCTTTGAGGGAAGGCAAAAAGAGAGCAAGATATATTCTTGCACATTTGTTATGCATATTTTTGGGAGTTATACAACTTTAGTTTTGCAAAGCAATTTTCTGACTTTCACTGAGAAACAAATCTGATCTGAAAAAAATCTTACATCAGCAGGGTTGGTTTGCAGATGTTATTTGCACCATTTATTTATCAAAAATAACTAGAAAATGTTTTTAAAACATCATTCCAGACTGTACAAATAGGAATGTGACACGGGCTGTCTGTTTTACTTATACTGTTTTACTGCTTCATATTCTGAGCAAACAGAGAGGCTATTTTCCCCAGGGGTTTGGGAGGGCATACTATTTCATTTCTTCAGAAAATTGTTTCTCTGGATTTCAATCTTTTTAGCTAGATATGACAAAATATAATATCAAGAACACTTATGCTTTTTATCAGCTCTATTTTCAAAGCATAAATAATAGATCAGTATACATTTAAGTCAGGTGACCAAGTCTTATTTCAGAAATCAAATAAGCATTTTGCAATTTTTAAATGATGCTGTACGTTTGCACTACAGTATCATTATGCCTTTAAAATGCTTTCAAAAGACCAATTTATAAGCATGAAGTGATTTTGAAGATATTTCACCAGTGTTAATAATACCTCACTCAGGTGGCATTCAATTTTCTGAATCCTTGGGTTAATGAGGCAAATAAATCAAAATTAAATTGGCCTTGGAAAAAAAATTCAAACAAAATTTCATCTATCACATTATACATCCTGAGACTCCTTCAGCACTGTTCACAACAGCTAACAATATTCCAGCTCTCAGAATCATAACACTTACTCATAACACAATCTGAGATTTTAAAAATCAAATAGATCAAACTTCATGACTAGATAACATAATGCCATATTGTAATAGATCCGGAGTAATCACAGTAAGTTGCACACAGTGTTAGTTAAGTACTTTCCATTAAGCATCCCAAAATTTTAGCTGCCCACTATGTGTTCAATAATCCAACAGACTCCTTCCAGGAGGATTTCACCATTGCAAATCGACAAGTTTTAAGAAAAAAAATTTCTTTCTTTAAAAAGAAAATACATTCTGCAACCAGGCTGTCATTCACCATCTCTTTAGAAAAGCCCTAGCAACACACAGATGTAGCCAAATAGCTGAAACAAACAAAAATCCTAGCATTTTTGAAAAATAATTAATTCTAGTCATATTGCTGTAGTAGGAATGGTGGAAAAAATATTACATTCACTCACTTCTATAAAATATGAGAGAAAGGAAATATTTTCCAGATACTATAAAACAAAATCTACTGTTGGGGAACACCAGTGTTTTCAGTTCTTTAAAATAATAAAGTGGTTAATAACATAGAATACAGAAAACTAAAGATGCCTACGTTGTTACCCGAAGTAATAAACTCAGCATAAGCAAACAGCAACCAACAAATACTGACATGTAATGACACAGTGGTTGCCGCTGTAGCCAAGACACAAATGCACTTCTCTACCCCTTGAGTCACCTACTGGCACAAGGGCATCCTTTCACTATAAGGAACTTCCTACAAACAGAGCCCCAGTTGAAAAACAAAGTTCCACACTGAGCTGTTGTAACCACCTTCATCTGCTAAGTCAGCAGCATAGATTCAAGATCTCCATATACACAGTATTTAGATCTTTGTATGGAAAATGCTGGACAAAGGGAGGTTGGGTACTTTTTCCAAAATAAGTTAGTACTATGAGCATTTAAAAATTAATGAAAGTATGCAAAAAATCTTGAGGTTTGGGGGTTTTTTTATTTTGAAGTAGATAGGGGCCCAAGTGCCCTTATATGACACAGGTTGAAAGCAACAAGAAACAGCACAGAAACATGTTTGCACAATGTCCCAGGCAGCACCTTCCTTGTGGCTTTGCAAAATAGTTTGTGTAGCCAAGAGCTTGATTAGGAGTAATTTATGTGATTATCCAATGTATTTGTTTAGCTTTTTCTTCCAGTGAAGAAACGACACCACAGATAATCAAGAATTTTCTAACTGTTGCTAGAAAAGCAGTGAGAAAATCTGCTCGAGAGACCCCTCCATTTCAATGAAATTTTCTTAGAAAAGTTTTTAGGTTTATTAGAAATTTATGACTACTGTGTATGTACAGCAAATAAGCAATCTCCACAGCCAGGAGCTCAAAAGAAAAACCTACTCTGGAGAAAACACTCACCCTTCTGCTCATCTGGGAGAGACAAGCTCCATTCAGTCTCCATCCCACATCAGTCACCCAGGTCGGCTGCCTCCTCTGCCAAGGTCCCAGCACAGCCAAACATTACTGGGGACTAGGGGCTCAGACTTTTGACAGCTCAAAGAAAACTATTCCAAAAGGTGTTGATTTCACCCCAATATAAAACAAAATACACATTTTCCTAGCTCCTGAATTAAAGTTCATGCCGACGCTGCTCCGCACCTGGCTGCTGAGGAAGCGGATATTTTAGAAGAACAAGAAGTTCTACTTCAAGTTATTCCTTCAATTTCTGGTCATGACAGGCAGTGTTGATAGAAAGTCACCATTCAATGGTTACTCAATTACTTGATCAGAATGACACAGTAGTTTTATTCTGATATTTAGTCCACAGAACCGAAACTGCTATCAGTCCTCTCAAGGCTTTATGCTCTTTGGCAAGGAGTATTGATTTGTGGTTTTATGGCATCTACCAGATAGTGGTTGTGCACTAGCATTACCCAAATAATTTATAACAACAGGTGAGGAAGAAGGCTTCAAAACTAAACCAAATGTATCTTGATTGGCTCAGGAAAAAGATGAGACATTGCTGGAGCAGCTAAAACAGTCTTTTAAATCAATAAGTGGCGTAGGTCTCTCTGAGATACTCTCGTATGTTCTGAAAAGCACTAAAAAGCACGTAAACTTGCATTATTATCATGCATGTCACCAACTCTTAGAAGTATTATCATGGGAGCAACACAAATACAGTGACATGTCAACTGCTTGCAAGATCAGGTTTTAGCCATATATCAGAATATGAAACTTAGATTACATTAGAACACAACAAAAAGGGTTAAATAAACTCTCCCAGAAAAAAGTATTGTCAAAGAAACCAATGGCACAAGACTCCTTTCTACCACTGAACCGATGTTAATTTAAAAGCCAAGATTCATTTGAAAACATTCACCTGTAAATCAAAAAGTCCCCAAAGATTAATTTCTGCATTTACACTATTTGCAAAATATATTTAACTTAGAGGCATCCTTTTTTTCCTGAAATAATTGCTTACAAGATGAAACTAAAACACCAATCTCAAGTGTAGTAAAGGTAATTGCTGCACTTACTGCTGGTGTCATGTTGATGTATTACTATGTATCAAAGGTCACAGTTCTGTACTCATACATTATCAAATTTGAAAGAGCAATATTCGATTCCGACCAACCTTTAAACTGCCCAGAATGTGTGTGAAAATGGATGTCGGGCTAACTTGGGTTTTAAAAAAAATGAACCCATGTTTCGGAAGCTGAGGGGTCAATCAAGCCAGACTGACAGGGTTAGGTGTCACTTCTGTGCATCTAATACTCTCTTAGATTATCAATGAGGTGCAGTACACTGATCACAAGCTAAAGCAGCTGTACTAATGAAAATGAAACAGTCTGAAAAAATTAGGTAATACAGGCCTGTGACACAGGGCAGTACCTTGTGGACAATAATGCAGGAATAAGGACATAAATCACCATTTAGATACAATAAAACCTGTAATACCCACCCTGAAACGTATGTGTCTACGGAAGCACAGGCCAAAATCAGCATCTTCACAACTCCACAGTCCCCTCTGAAGTTGCCACACAATTTTTTACTTTTTTTTTTTTTTTTTTTTTAATACTGAGTCAAGGCAGGTTTTCCATGCCTGTACTTCACTGCACACAGAATTTTGCAGTCGTGTGCCAGCCTGACCTTTGAGGGTGGGCAGCTGGCTCTTCGTGCCATGAGTTCTCACAATTGGTTCTAGCACAGATAAATGGGTCTTATCAGAACCTACTCAACCTTGAACAACTTTCTTTTCCTACATATGCCAGTCCAACTGGGGGGCTGAGGCATCCTCATCCTTGTTTTGTTAACATATGAGGGCCTTTAAGAAAACAAAACAAACAAAAAATCTATGAAATCCAAGTCGATTGAGTACAGCCAGCACAGAATGAACTACTAAAAAGAATTATCACCTTAAAACTATAAATCACTACTATGCAAAGAGCAACCTATGCAAAAAGAGCAACTTTTACCCCAGCCATCATTGTAATCCTGATCAGATGAATCTTCAATAGCTTTTTCAGAATCAGGGCCAGAATCAGAATACACAGCAAAAGCAGCATATATTCAAATAAGCTAGATCACTTAATTTCACACTCTTTAAAATTTGCTTTAAAATACCAAATTTAAAAAGGGGAGCACAAGTTTTAGTATTTTCTTGTTTACAAGCAGAAAAGCTAAGACAGACATTTCATGAAGTCTATCAGACCCTAAGAATTCACACTAATTAATGTCTTTCCCATTGATTTTAATGGAATTTCAACTGCAGGTGATGTAACTACTGGTCAAGGCCACAGCTAGGATTAAAATGATACCTCTAATTAAAGGTATTATTTATAGTACATAAACACACATATCCTTTACTATAGCAACAACAAAGCTACTACAGCAACAACAAACCTATTACAACAATCAGAATTTACGCTATAAATATACAGGATCTCCTGTTTAAATAACAATATACAAAATATACAAGCTCAATATACAAAAAATACAAGATAGAAGTACAAACATTGCTTAAGAAATAACTCTCAGATTTCTTCTAAAACTGCATTTAAAATAGTTTTCTTAAAATGAATTTTCTTGGTGTTTTTGCAAAACGTTTTTCTTTGTGTGCTGAACAAGTCAAAAATTAAGTTTCATCAACTGAGTAGAACTCCTTGAGGCGATGCAAGGAATTAGAGAGCAGACCATTTCAGGAGAGCTGGAAGGTCTTTGTTGCTTGAGTTTTCTACAAATCCAGCATCTCTATTTTCATTTAGGCAGCAAAGTGGAGAGAGAAAGAGAGAAAGTATTATTATTTCAATATAAGTTACAAATTTAGAGATGAATTTGAATTTACAAATTGAACAACCAAAATTGCCAGATCTCCAGTATTTGCACCCCTTGTTTTCTCCTATATCTGATTATTTCAGGATTTTGCTGCATGTATTTCTCTCTGGCAGTTGCAATCTCCCTTTTGCAAATTATTCCTGTCACACAATAAAAGGAGAATACATGATTTCACAGTGGCAAAGGTTTATGAAGCCCTCCTGAAAAGCATTAGTAACTGTTCACTGAGGATCCCAGCAGCGCAGCACTAGGTACGTACAGAAGCAGTCCTGAAGTAGGTTTCTTCCCACAGCGACTACAGTGAGGAATAACTAGTGTTATGAGAATCGGTCAGGACCCTCCCTCCCTTCTATGCAAAAATGAAGTCATGATCAAATTGATTTTATGCAACCTTGAAAGGGTTATATTATGATTCAGTGCTTTAGCTTTTGCACTGTTGCCAACTTAGATAATCTATCAAGAATCTTAGAAGTGTTTGCTTTAATCTCAAAACCCCATGGTTTGGGAGCAAATGATTGTATAATCAATATGTTTCATTTTAAAACCCTTCTCTCTATCCTGCCTATCACATACCTCTCTAGGTCTTATTCTTGCAGAGAAAAGATTGAATGTGACCTGACAGGACCCCAGAGAGGTTCACAAATCAAAAGCAATGGTGGAGAGAAGTCAAATTCCTTGAGGCTCAGGATCTTAAGAGACAACTCAATTTATTTTTTTTTTTTTAATGCTGAGGGCAGCAGTTCCTATTGTTAAACACTACTGTAACTTATTCCATTTGTTGTGTAAACAAATACGCAGTAAAGACCAAGCGCTAAGAAATTCCCACCTACTCGGGATGCCACCCTTTTCCTCCAGAGAGCCAGAAGCCAGAGCATAAATCACACTTAATTTCAGACTTCCAGATACAATCTCAAGTATGGCACACTTCTTATGGAAGTTTATCGTTTGTCCTCTGACAGAAGCTGTGGTGCGTTACTAGGCATCAAGACCTGGAAGCCAACAGCCCTGTGCCAATCAGCCACATAGGAACATTAGCATCAGAAGAGTTCATCGTAATTCCTCACCTTCTTCACCCTCCACAAACTTGAGACCTGTGAACTCCACTTAAAGACCACACGCTGGAAGAGGAGTGCTGCCACAGATCAGTGATTAAGTTTCACAAACACTTTCCTTTCAGTGAATCAAAACTTTCTGACAACAGCCAAAAATCTCTTCCATAAACTATCACACAGATCCAGTCGTTTAATACTTTCTTAAGCAAAAAGAGGAAAGCTGCAGACCACTAGAAAGAATCCATTGGTCACAGAGTAATCTCCTATTGCCCTCTCATTTTCAAACTCCATTTTAAAACCTAATGCCTCCTGCAAGACTATTTGTCCAAGTTAATAAGAAATTTCAAACCTCCAGTCTGAATTTATTCATGGAAAACATAGTTTCCTCCTACTGTTTATGCACTTGATTATTTGTAGCCTTTTTTTTAAAATTAGTTTGTATTAGGGATGTGTCTTCTATACAGTCTCCTATACACTACAAACATATGTGAAACTTCAAAGGCTCACTACACCAAAAATCCGGACAGGTTTGCATTCATCAATTCAATAAAGTAATTGAAACATGAGATGCTGAGATGCAAGGTACTAACTTTTGTTAGTAGCATGTCCAGTCGTGACTGGACAGGAAAGAACACCTTTGAGACATGAGGCAAAAAAACCAATCCATCTCCAAGACATGGAAGGAAATGAGGGCCTAAAGATTTTGCTTAAGAACACTCAGTGAACTGGTCAAATGACTATTTGCCAACAAAGATGCAAAATGAATCTTCAAGGCTGTTGTTCTAGGGGAACATTCACAGAGAAGGCATTCCTTACCCCATGGACAGTCTTCCTCATTGTGGAAGACCTAACAAAACCTCACTCCAGAAGCAGCTTATTTAGAACTTCCTTTACATCCAGTACTCTTGTACTGACTTTATGAAGATTAAGACTTCTGAATTTCTTAACAGCAGACTTCACTACCGAATAATGAAGTTTCCTCTAGCCTACTCCCTTGTCCATCAGCACAGATCCACAAGTGCACAAACATTGCTAAGTTCAGAACCATGCACCAGAGAAGCATTTCTCTTAGCCTATAATTACTGCTACAGTTTCACTAATCCTAGAAGGAGAAAAATTTTTACATTTTAATGTTTCAATAAAAAGGATAAGAGCAACTTGGCTACCACCATCTCTAGTAATAGCAAAAGTCTTATTCTACCAAGTTATTGTCATGCGCTTATTCTGGAATCAATTCTAAAAAGAAAACAAGTTTCTTCAATATGGTTGTCAAATACATCCTTATTATTTCTGACATAAGAACATGATATTAACCTGGGGTAGATACTGCCATATAGCAATGGCCAAACCCCACGACATTATCTGAAAAATCTTTTCAAGCTCTTACCTTCTTTATCTCTTGATTAAGACCTTGTTCTGACTGACAAAAATCACTCTCCCTCCCCCCTACTCCCACCAGTCTGTTTCAGTCTGTCATTTTTTTTATTTAAATCCCTCCACTGGCTTCTACTCATGCACCACATGGGGTTCAACCTTCTTGTTCTTGACTTCAAGGCAACCATACACGCCCCTAGTTACGTGCTTTTGATAACCTCTAGACCAGTTTCTGCATCATCTTCGTTTGCCCTTCCTTGTCAGCTTCTGCTTTTCCTGCATGCAGGCTGAACAGCTTTCTTCAGACAAACTATCTTCATACCGAGATTCCACTAAATGATCTATTTCTCTCAAAATGTCCAAGGGTAATCAATTGTGTTCTCCTTTCGAATAAGTATTAGAATTTGAAGTAACACTCTTACTTCCCTGTTCTGCAGGCTTCTCAGTAAAACTTAAATTTGACCAACTGACTCATTCCAATTTATTCTGAACTAGAGCACTCATTTGTCTTTCATGCCAGATTGTACATAGCCCAGATAATTCCTTCCTAATATATAAACCACTTTTGAATAAAAGGATCTCTGCAATTACTCACAATATTTCAGAGGCAATAAAAACACAACACCAATAAGCTTTCCAAGTATTACTTTAGTACCCCACTCAATTTTGCTTTTCATCCAGACCACAGGAAAAAAGGGGACTTGTATAACATCTCTCAGGTGTGAGATTTTCACAGGACCCAGGCTTTTAAGTACTTTTGAAAAAATTAAGATTCAAGTACATACTAGGAAGTCAGAAGATAATAAAACATGGAACCATAGCACTTTTTTTTTTTCCCCCTACTTTCTTTCATATCACTGACTCAAAAGATGAGGACATTTAATTCAATTGCAGACTGACAACTGCTGTACCTCTTTGGTCTACATACTCCTACCAAATTTGGTGTTAAAGACGTGACTAAGTGTGGCTACTGCTGTTCACTGACAGGTATTTTTGGATTTCAGTTCAATTCCTGTTGGACAGGCTTCTTTTACGATTGCCACACTTGCAGCAGACAGAAGCCAAGAAGCAACTGCTGCAGAAACAGCTTCTCACATTCATATCAGGACTGGGACACACGTACTTGGCAGGAGTAACATGTGAATGCTTACCATAAATTGAGGAAAGCCCGAGTATATTACTATCGTACTATCGTAAGTATCTCCCTGAGCCTGAATTCACTTACAGATTAATTAACCCTCTATCCTCATTTACTATAGCTGCTTTAAAACCCTGAAAAATGAGAAATTTAAAAATAGATCTCTCTCTACCAAAATACCATTACATCCTTAACATCTTTTTGAAGCCTTCTGAAGTAATTAAGGGGTACTACTACTTGGACACTTCTTTGTAGTATGAAAGTCTTCCATGAAAACTCTATTATGTGCTTAAAACTCACTTTCTCTTCCCCTCAAAAACTCTAGGTAGTCTTAGGTCTCATAAAGCTAGGTTTTCACATTTTAATAAGTATCTGTTTTCACATCGGGTTGACTGTCTCTACTTGATCCTTCAGTGACATATTAAACAGAAAGTATCAATCATTCCTGTGGCAAGTTGCTAATGTCACATTTAAGAATGCTGGGAGAAGTAACACTTTCCTGTCCCTCCACCCCACACCAGTTACTGAGCCTCCTTTTTCAAAAAAAAAAAAAAATTCAGATTCCCAACAACCATCAGTTTCCTTGACAAAAGCAGGACATCTGAAAATAGACATCTTCCAGGCTAATGAAAGACTAATATATAGCTCAAATAATCTGTTGATCTTTTCTTAGTCAATTCAAGATACAATATGTATTACAGCTCAATAGTTGCTCATCATGGGAAGGACCTAGAATTACTCCACAAAATGCCTGACACTTAAGACACAAATTTTTAAAGGGAAATAACACATGGGACTCGAGTAATCTTAACTTCTGAAGTGACAGTAATTCATGCATTCATACCCTGTATGAGGGATCATAACATCAAATTTTAGTTAGTTTTAGTGCTTATAATGTAAATACATCAAACAACTTACTGTGCTGAATTACTGAAGTACTCTGTAATATTTTTTTCTCCAAAGAAATCCGCCTTTAAATAAATACATTAGTGAGGTAAAAAATGCAATACAGAGATTAACATCTGAAAGTCTTACAAAATAATGAGTAAGCTTTGTCACCTTTAGGCAAATAGGCAAAACTATTTCTATTTTAAAGAAGTTCTGGAATATAAAATATATTCTCTTAAAATATTAAAGAATGCATTCTCCTATCACTTGGTACCCTGTACTTTTCTTGTACCGTAAGACATGTTTTGAAAAGGGACTGTTTTCTTTGTATTCCCAACTAAGATAGTCACACAGAAGATAGTTACTTGTTTTTACTATTTATTTATATAAATATAGCCAAACACCTACAAGCACTCCTTTAATCATATGCCTACATTCTGCCTATTAAGACTATCAATTAAAATATGAATTGCAATTTAGTTAATGAACCAGAAAAAAAAAATTCCTCATTTATCTAAATACAGACCAAACTTGATTGGCTGATGTAAGGGTTGAACTTCTAAACTAACACCAAAGAATTAGATAATAAAGCCTATATTTGCAAAATTAATCATTGCTATTCACATAATAATTATGTCTCATATAAAGGCATGTATACCAAGGCCGTATTTAGAAACATGGCTTTCTTGTGGAGGGCGTTTGAGTTACTAAGATTTAGCTTTTTGCCACCTTTACACTGTAAAACCAGTTCACTTTGGGAACAAAATGATGGATAAAAAAGTGGTTTTGAAGTTTCTCCTTCCCTCGCTATAGTGAGGTACACAGAGAACATCACACACGATAAAAGTTTTATCAGAACTACTATTAAGTCAACCAAGTTACACATGATCAGCATGTATTTCTAAAAAAATCCAATTGATTTAGGTACCTCACCTCCAGGCACCAGAAAAATTCTATTCCAGGTTCCCAACTGTTATATTTAACAGGAAACGTATAACAAGTGTCCCTAGCTTGAAAAGGTATACAATTAAAAAAAAGTACAGTTTAGTAATTCAGCAGCAAGTATTCATTGCAATTTTAACAATAAATAGTATTGACAGACTTTAGGCACAGTTAGGAAAGTCTTTTGGCAAACGCACATGCGCTTCCCCTACTGATCAGGGATCTACCTCAATTCTGTCAAAGCCACCTTAGCTGCATATAGACATGCTCCTTTTTAAGTTGTCATATTCCTTCTGAACTTCCACAAAGTAACTGTAGAATAGCTGCATACAGCAGAGCAGAAATTCACTTCAGTTTTAGGAATCACAGAGCAAGGATTGCTGCTAGATGTCTTTATTTTCCTTTAACAAAATACACAAAGGCACAAAATTCACTTTATCTTGTCATTATTGTACAGGTATAAATAGTGCTTTGTATTCAAGTACAATCAAGTGCAGAGACTTTCTATATTTTATGTAAACACAAAACAGTTCTGTATGTATGTGCCTCTGGTTCATCTGCAATGCAAATACCAAAGGAGATGCCATTTATCTGAGTGCCATTTAACTGAATTCTGTCAAAAAGTTAGACAATGAATAACATTAACAACACTGTAATGACACTTCCATACGCTTAAGTCAAATGTCGGATGACACTTTAGCTTGTAAACATCTGTGTATTTAAGATGTACTTAATTCATTTTAACAGGGAAGCATTAAAAAGTATCTTCAGTTCACTAGACCAAACTTACTAGGTCTGTTGCTGCCAGTAATTGCTCTTATGTGTGACAGCTCAAGAGATGTCAAATTATAGGTCACCCTTAGCAAAGCTTATACTTAAGTTTTTAAATATGCAAACTGAACTATGGCTACAATTGTTAGACTTCAACCAACTATACATTCTGTGTGTTAACTTATTTAAAGACACATGCTTAATGTACAATACCCACTTTTACACATAGCTTTGACATACTGTGGCAGTTGAGGCAGTTTAAGCTCAAGCGAGATTTTTAAGTGGTACCATTAAAAACAGCTCACCTGAATAGTAACAACAGGCATGAACAAAGCTAAAAACTAGCTACAGTAGGCACTTGAAGTACTTTATTCTGCTTTCATTAAAGATTCTTCACTTGGTTCAGCTGAAATAGACTCTGAGATAGAGTCTTCAGTTGTTGAAATGTTTTCTGCCTCTTCGACTTCTTCAGCTAGCTTATCATTTAGCTGCTCAGGACTTGGTGCTTTATCATCTGTCTCATTTGTCTCAACAATTTGGGCCATGTCTTCTTCAGATTCTGTGAAAAGAAAAAATTATGAAATAACCATTTCCAGAAATTAAAAGGTAGCTAATATTCTTAAAAGGCAAGAAAAATAACATTTTGGAATCGCACACAGGTTTTGACTAGTCACAGCATGAAGTTCTCAACTGCTAAAAACTATATTATTTTTCTAACAAGAGGGTCACGGGTAAAACCTGCAAAATTTAAAAAAAAGAAAATACTATGAAAAGACTTGAGGTTCCACTATGAAAATATTAAGTATTATTTGTATATGTTCGCCCTCAACAGAATCCAAGTTTGTTCAGTAATGTGAGAGTGTCAGAAATAAGACATGATGGTAACTCTGCTTCTTTGTGCTTGTTAATGGAAGTTTTACTTCCATTGTATTGGTGGAAATCAGAAAAAAAAGGTTATTCTAATTTAGTTCTCAACACCTCAAAACAGCCAATGAAAATAACTGCTTGCTTTCAATCTTCCCACAGGAAGTGTAGGAAGGATACACATGAGTATCTTTACTCTCAGTGTGGAATGGGAGTTTCTTTGATAATAGGCATATTTTGAAGACCAGTCAAAAATATTTATAAGAAATACTACCTCTAAAGTAGTAAATTCTAGCTTCACAACAGGATTTCAGTAGCGTATGAGAACTAAGACAGTCACATTTTGAATCAAGCATAAGCAATGAAAAACTGGACACAAAGTGTTGCACTTAAATGACAAAGGTACTGTAGAATGAGACTACTGGTGGCAGCTTATTGACTAGTATTAGTCAATACTATAAAGTATTAACACACTGTGAAGGCAAAGTTTGCAAAACTGATGCAAAGTTACAGCTCAAAAATGTTAATCTTATCAAATGTTTGTAATTTCATATTTATCAAAACACTGGGTGTCTGAAAGCAATCAGACTGCTTCAGGCTGAAACTCACACAACTCAAACAGGACTGTAAGTTTCAGAGCCATTGCTCTGGCTTCTCAGGTCACACCTGGTAAGAGTAGCTGCTGCACACCCTTGTCCAGCAGACCTGGTACAACTGCCATCTATCACCAAGAACTTGAGACCTCTCTTCCCACACACAGCTCCATCTAGCTAGTTCCAGGCTCCACTTCAGACTGCTCGGTGCAGCCCAGCTTCTCCATTCCTTCTTCTGACTTGATTTTCCATCTTAGCAAGTTTGCAGCTGACTTACCTCCTGATTCAGCTTCCTTCCTTGCTTTCTCAATTACAGGCTGTGCCTCTAACACCTGCACTGGCTTCTTTTTCCAAAATTTCTCTGGGACCATCTGTCAGATGGTCAATCCTCCTATTTCTGCCCACACAAATTAATGTTCCCAGTTTCTTTCCAGACTATCCCACTCTCCCTTCTTGCTCTTCAATTTCCATCTTGATCCCATCCCAGCCTGTGCTCAATCTTTATCTCCCAACTGTCAGTTTTCTGTCTCTCATCTCTGCATTTTTTCTTTAGCTTCAAATTCTATGAATAAGTTTATGCCTTTTCTGCTACAGTCCCTCCACACTTGAGTTACATTCCTTCTTTATTGCTGCTGTTCATGCTCGAGCCAAAGAAAGCACAGAATGTGAGAAAGAGACAACTCCATGCCCTCAACTCATCTGTAGCATAGCCCAACTATTAGTTACTTATAGTTTCAGTTCTGCAGTTCTCAACTGAATGATGCTTAGCACTCTGCAGAAGGAACTTGTTCTTTTTCTAATTGAGGTAAAGAAACTTCACTCAGTCCGATCAGGAGGATGCCAAGCATTTAAGAAGTGTTTGAGGACAGCCCCAGGGACAATCAGCCACTAGTAAAAGCAAGCAGAAGCTTCTAATTAAAAGGAGAAAACCTGATGAAGTGCACATTCTACTAAAAGGTATGAAGACACTGCTTCTCTAAGAAAAAATTGTCAGGTGTTACATGACTTCTCCCTTCACGTGCTCTTGATTAAACTTGGTGAAACTCTTGAAACTCTCCAGAATATGAAGTTAAAACAAACAAACTTACATGGTAAATTTTGCTCTAATAATTAAGTCTGACAAAGTTATAATGAACTTATAAAGAGTAGGTCCTTTAAATGAGTAGTCAGGGGAAGCATAGTAAGGGATGCTACTAACTCCAACTATAAACATGAACCAACCTTCATTAAACATATACAGTGATCCCATTTTAAATACACCAATTCATGGAAAACTTGCCTAAAGACAACTTGATTTCAGCATTGCATGATTTAAATTATTGTAAGAGCAGTAGCTACAACAACAGAAAGCTCTGAACATAGACTTAAAAAGATGACAAAAGTAAATTAGTGTCCTTGATGATTAATCCATGATTGAATGTAGCTACACAGGCATGATCTCAACAGCAAACAGCCCTGTGTTGGCCTGAGGCAAATTTAAGAGCTTTATCAACACAACTTTAAAGAACCTGCTCTGGCCTACAGCAATTCCTTCCCTCCCCCCAACACTCCTGCTTAATGCTTAGTACTTAGAAAGCACATCTACATTGTAAGTGGTCAGCTACCCATCTTCTTGTTGCAGAAAATATTTCGCTGCATAACCACTGAAGTCACAATACTGCATCACTATTAAATTAAGTGGAAGATATGTGTCTGTTATGCAGAAATTCATCAAAAAACGGTAAAATTGCACTAAAATATAGCTACTTTACTTGTACTTTCAAGACCTTTGGGACAAGTTTTCTTTACTACTGCAGCTCCCCATTAAGGCAGACTTTAGTGCCATGTGTCTCAAGTATCTTTAAGAAACATGCTTCACAGTAGTCTGTGTTCATGGCTTTTGTGAAGCCTTTGAAAAAGAAGCCCGATAACAGCACAGCATTTGATTCCCTGTACCCCTGACATCCTAGCAAGCACCAACTGAGTTGTGGTAGACTGGAAACATAATACATTTTTAAATAAAAAACTTGTTTACGAGAGATTAAACTCAAGGTAAGTTGACCCATGTTTGCTTGAGAAATTATTGAATTCTAGCCATATTAGCTGAACTAAGGGAAAAGCACAGCAGACAAACTCACATCTTTGCAAAGAAAGAACAGCTTACAAAAATATAGCAGGCTCCTGCTGTCCTATGGAAGTGGGGCATATTTGGTAAAAAGGCAAGCCAAATCTCTGAAACAGAACATGCCTCTAGTCCAGGTTTTTTGGTTTGGTTGCTTCTTTTTTCTTTTTTTTTTTTAAAAAAAATTCCTACACTTAGACTATTCTGACCAGAACAAATACTCAAGCTTATTTCTTAGTCCTTTGCCTTCAGCCAGTTTTATTCCTAGATCAAGTTTCTGCTCCATCTATAACATTTGCCCAAAGCCAAGCTCTACTTCTGGTAGAACTCATAAATAAGCACACACTTGAAGCAGCTTTATTTCCGGAGGATAGCATTATCGTGAATCCTTCTGTTGAACAACAAATCAAGTTTCTGCATCTACCTTTTAAATGGAAGTCCTTTGCAAACATACCAGCAGTTGCTGTATTCCAAAAATCCTTAAAAGTGACAGAGCATTAACTTGTCATAAAATATTTCATCAAGATGGTCAAGGAATGTCATAAAAGTCTTGGAGACACAGGAAGTTGTCTCCATGAATTGCTGACCAGCATGGCAAAATCTGAAGTTCAAAGGCATCTAATGAAGACCTCTGAACATCAGCACCAGATATTCACCACAAAACACTGAAGCAGTCAAATTTTGTTTAAACCTTTGAAAGTTTGCCAAATGCTAAACCTGAATCAAGAACGCAGCATAACAATACCAAATATAGACAAGGCCAAATTAATCAAGAGGATAAGAGTGGTTCCTGATGGCTTTTTCGGTATGATCCAAACGTTAATTTTATTTTATTTTTTTTTTAAGTACACAAGAGAACAGACTAGCCTTTGATGAAAAAAATCAAGATCAAGCCATTTAAGAAAAAGGTAAGAAGAGAACTGAAGTATATTGCTTCATTCTAGTACTAAAATTTCCCAAGTTACTCTGCTGAACAGGGAAGCATGACGTTTGTGCCAGTAATCTGCATCAGATTGACAGCTGATGACTCCATATTTCCAGAGAATTAAAAATCCAAGGTTCAGTGTCAACAGCACTCCCCATAACTGTTCTTCAGATCTCTTATCCACAGGAGTCGCATGTAACATGCTTGTCACTGCATGAGCACACAACTGAAAAAAGACTCAGCTTCATGCTCTACTCATTAGTAAAAGTAGCTGACTGGTAAAAAATATTTATAGCACTTCTGCATCACATTAGCTTGCAGTTTCTTCAAGCTATACAGCTACAGTTTAAATGAGTTACAGATAAGAGCTGGATCTCCCTGTGCTGTCAACATTGTGGTGAAGTTGGTTTCCTGATGTTAATGTTTGTCTACATCTGTAAGTGAAGATATTCTCTATTCTTGCTATGACAGCAGCTATATTACCATGCTGAAGAAAAGCCTTCCCCAGAGCTATACCTCAATGATAGCTTCATAGCTTAAACTTACAATCAAGGAATAAGTTAATTTATTAATAAAGCCTGACTGCCTGTAAGCAGTTATGTTTCCAATTAGGATTCTGATGGAAAAAGTGATTTACTGAAAATGGTATTTTCTCATTCATAAGAGATTACTTTGTGGCAAGTCGCAGGCAGTTAATGCACAGTGACAAACAGATAGGGTAGGCCTGGCCTCTTCTACATCAAGACGACATTTCTGAGATATTAGTTATATAAAATATTAGCACATGCTCTATTTCTAGCTGCTTACTAATTATCAAAAAAGAATTGCTTATATTATCTTGGAGATGAAATATTTAGAAAACAACAGATATTTAAGATAGATAAACCCAAAAGTCAATGTACCAGTTACTTATTTCTGTGCCTTTTATGAAAAAATTCACTATATACTTCCTAGCAGGAAAAGAGAACTAGAGGACAAACTCCAGTGGTTTCCTTTGTCATTGCTTTTAAACAAAGCAGCACATTAATACAAGACACCACCAACAACTAACAGGTCATTTTCAGTATTAAAGGCAAATTGGTAAAATCACATTTACTGCTATGAAACCATCCTATTTTTATCATGGAATACTTGGTAAAATTCCGCTTTCAAAATCCTACATCTCAAATGCATAACAAAAATATAACACTAATTCTTAAGGTTTTACATTTTTTCAACATCTGTAAACTGACTCAGTAGCTCAGACCCATTAAAGGCATAGTTTGATAAGCATTTCTTTCAATGATAATACCAGGTTAATTAAGCTTAATTAGCACCTCACTCTCCCAAAACGAACCTGCGGTTCTGGATAATACTCAGAAGCGCTCGAGGCATACCCCTCCAAGAGCTGAATATTCATCTTTAAGGGCTTCACCATTTGACTCAGAGGAAACTAAGAAGAGTTTTGAACACCCCAGTAACAAATTATGTCTTCCTGTAACTGATTTTTACCTATCCTCCAGTCACTGAAAAGATGATTAGATCATTTGAGGGCAAAGCTGACATTTGCATTGTCTTAGCTTCATGCATCTGACTTCAGTCTTACTTTCATGCAAGTAATAATCCTTTTAATGAAGCAAGAGCAGACTATGGCACAGGAAAAGAAACCGAGTTTTCCCTATAACACTCCCACACCAAACCACACCCAGAGATGGCTACAGCTAGATATGACTTTCCTACCAGTCTCATGCAGCCTTCTCATGCCAGAAAGTAAAGGACAATGCTATTTTGTACTCCTTGCTAAAGGTAATCAAGCAGAAACACTCTGTGACACTGATACTTTCCCACAGTTGACATGTTTCTAGCCTGAATCTTGGGGCTGTACACTAGCTGATAGCTTCCCCCCATGATCCCTGTTTAATCTAATGTAAAATCCCATCAAGTACTCAATAGAACATCTAACTGGAGATTCTCTGGCTTGAAACTCTAATTTCTGGAGTCTCTTAAAACACTGCATCTTCCTGTTGGCTGTACACCAGACGCCTACTGTATCTGCAGACTATAAAATGTCTCAAAAGGAACTACGTTAAATTAAAATTGACAATTTGTCTTTGAACTCCCTGATTTTAAACAGGGCAGTTTTACTAGATTTTCCTGCCCTGAGGAAAACAGCAAGAGGAACAAAGGCAGAAATTCCAACACACCTCAATCAAATGACCTGCTGAACACAGTGAAAGTTAACCACTTCAGCACATATTCCCTTCTTAACAATTTCTGTAATTTATAGTGCTGTGTTTCTATCTGTTTATCAGTAACAGAGTGAAAAATTTTGTTATGCCATCATTTACATAAGACATATTGTCTCACATGAAGAAATTTTAGTGTTCAGGACAGAAGACAATAGTATCAACAAGCTAAGCCAGAGGCAGGGACAAGGAGAACTGAAAACAAATATAAACTGCACCCACTATGAAGTTACAATAGAATAGAACAGACTATTTCAGTTGGAAGGGACTTAAAACAATCATCTAGTCCAGCTGCCTGACCAATTCATGACTGACCTAAAGTTAAAGCATGTTAAGGGCACTATCTAAAAGCCTCTTAAACACTGACAGGCCTGGGGCATCGATCACTTCTCTAGGAAACCTGTTCCAGTGTTTGAGTTCTTCAGTTGTTCTTATTCTTACCAAAAAACTCATCTAGACAGAGAGCCAGATGATGGGGAGGGATTTCATTCGACATTACAGAAAAGAGCAGATTTCATAAGATTAGCACATACCTTCTGTCAGTTGAGTCTCCTGTGGTTTTCTCTCTCTAGGTTCTAGAGGCTCAGTTTGGGATCGCAATTCTGGAGATTGCCTTTTTTCAAAACTGAATTCTGGAAGTCGTGGAGCCTGAGGTCTAGTTTTTCTTGCAGGATTCAGGAAAAAGCAGTAGGCACACCTAAATGCTACACAAAAGCGCACCCAGTAAGTAACCTCACTAATTAATTTCACATTTCGCCTTTATTCCTACACCACATTCTGACTGTCTAAAATATTAAAAAACAGAATTAAATAAGTGGCTATTAGTACCTTAGAGTACCTCCAACAAACTTAAACAAGCTGTTCCTATAGCTCCATTTTTAACTTCAGCCTATGTTTGCTTCTTAAAAAACACGTTTGCTTTCAGCTCTGCTGCACTTGTGAGTACTGGCCACCACTGTGGAAGATCTGACCACAATGAACAAAATAATTCAATTCAGTACCACAAGATGTTGCCACATGTTGTTCTTGTGTTCTTTCCTATAAAGATCAAGTTGGCAGATGATTTCCTCCCCCCCTTAGGATGCCACTTTCCACATTGTTTGAATAAAGGGATGCTATGGGTTCTGCAAGGTATATCTCACATTGCTTTTTGAGGAGCATTGTGCTCCAGTGGTGCTTAATTAAGAAAAGGCAGTTTTGTTCTGAAGAAGTTCAAGCTTATTCTTACAATGCTGTACATTTACTCATAAAATTAAGCAAAACAAAATTAAACAGATTTGTCTAAGATTCCCTCATTTCTTAAGCATCAGGCTTACACTTGTGGTAGAAAGGAGGCAAAATAAAACATC
Source organism: Numenius arquata (assembly GCF_964106895.1). Taxonomy (NCBI): domain Eukaryota; kingdom Metazoa; phylum Chordata; class Aves; order Charadriiformes; family Scolopacidae; genus Numenius; species Numenius arquata. The sequence continues at coordinate 25,058,354 of NC_133578.1, forward strand.
TGTGTTCAATAAAGAGCTGTGTCTGTCTTAAGTTATTGTCAGCCATAAATTCACATATAGCCCCCTAGGGCTTGTTCCCACTCCTTTTCCGATACCTCCCCAAGATCTTCTTGCCAAAGTAAAATTTTGTTTAAGTTCTGGTAAAAGAGGCACACTTCAATGTCAGACAGTTTCTCAATATAAAGCCCTTCTGAGAACCATTCATAGCCAGTAGCGATTCTCAGGGATGTATCGGAGGAGGCTTTTTTCTACTGAATAGTTTTCTACACATAAAATCCTTGGCCTGAAGGTTGCAATAAAGTACTTCTCTAAGTCTTGAAGTGAATCTTACGATACAGAGTAGTAAGTTACCATAAAACTGTTCCCGTATGAAGTGGCATTTCACAGTGTAAGTTAAGTACTTAACTGCAACCAAAATGAAGTATGATGCATGTTAGTTAAGAAACATAAGCCAACTACTAGAGTCTACCACAGATTAGCTCTTACCTATGTATTCAAACTCCTCCTTCAAAGCCATACCATTGTGAGAAAAGCATTGCTGACATATAAGGGCGTACCTAGAAAAATGAGTAATATATAATTACATACCTTTAAGTAATAACACACTGAAGTGATATGCATTTTACCCTAGATATTGACTAATAGCTTTGATATTTACTCTTAAAAGGTAACTTCCACAGTGAAATTATCACCCTTTAATGCAAACTAAATGTCTATTAAATAATAGTTTTTAACATGTGTTTAAAACCAATGAAATATTCTTAGCTACAATTTAATCTTCATGGCTCAACACATTTTTAATATCATTGTCAGAAAATAACATCCAAATTAAGTTTCTTTCATTAGAATACAGTCAATATGAAAAGTGACCACTGTTAACATGGAAGTTCTTACACATCTGAACAGTTCTGAAGGCAATCTGAAAGCACTATAATGGTAATAAAACTGAAATGCTAAGATAATCACTTAGATAATCACTTTTTTTAATTTCAAAATATAATTTATTCACCCACTTGAGCAAAGGATTTTTCCTCTTTGTATCACATGACTAATAAAACCCAAAGCAAAGGCTAATTTTGTCAAAATATTACCATTTTTCTTACATAATTTCAGGTGAAGCACCTGAAAGAGCACCTGAAAATGGGCCATTTAATTACAAAAGTTTCAGACAAATTAATTTGCAATTCTTTTAAACTTGACATGTCTGGCTTCCTATCTCTTAAGTGTTTAGGTATTTCCTTTAGCAACATTTTACCTGTTTTGAGGACCATCGCCAACCAAATATTCAATAACTCTATCTACAACTCCTCTTTCTCGAGGAAGAATAGGTCTTGCTAAAGGAGGGCCTGGAGGATGAAGACCTAGAAAGACATGAGTTATGTCAAAATTATTTTCAGTTATATTATTATATATAACGTGATATTTCACTGCGTGTGCTAGCGTAGTAAAATAATTGCACCTACTTAATATACACGGCCATATTTCTTAGTCCACTAGGAAAGCTGCAAGACTTTTAAACCCACAAAAGTTCCTCTTCTGCTCTTTCAGTTTATAAGCTTAAATCACTCTACTTTTACACTTTGGATACATAATTAGATTTATAACTTCTAAAGAAATTAAGGCATCAGCAGTATTTAATGATTACTCATAGAGGCTTTTTAAGCAAAGAAAAACTCCTTGAGTTATCTTCATATACTTTCAACTCTGCATATTCAACACTTCAAGTTTACACCAATGAATCCGGTAAAATAAATTGAAAGAGCAGAACAACTAAAGATGTTACTGAAGAAGTACCCACTGGTTCCTGTGTAATTAGTACACCACATAAGCATGCCTTCAGAGTGCATTCAGTCTACACATTAAGCCTGTCTAGCCCTTTGGCACTTGTCAATCCCATGTTTAATTGAAAGTTGGATAGTTCAGATTTGTGCACAAGGAGGCCAGAAGGCCACTATTAAGATATCATTCTTCATATCCCATGTGTTTAACAAACTACTATCGGGCTAAAATTCCATTAAGAACAGGTAACAGCAATAGTTGGTACCACCTTTTTCACCTCTGTTTACATATGGCAGTTAAAGTAGAGCAGTGCCACAAACTTGTCTTTCCACAAAGTTTTAAGACTTCTGGTCTATTGTACAAGACCACTGCAAGCTGCCAATTTCCCTTTATGTAACTTTGAGTTCTTATTTCTACCTTCCTTTCTGGCCTTAAAACAGAAGATGCTAGGCATAATGAGCAAAACATGATTTGGTAAGAAACTAAGTCTGAGTCATTCAGATGTGGCCATTAATACAACTAAGTATCTGAAATTTCTTCCCAAAGCCGTGCTCCTGGGCAAGAGACATTTTACACAAGCACAGTAGGTATTAAGTGACAGTACTTTCAAACAGATACTAGACAGATAGTCTTGAATGCAAAATAATTAATTGAGCACCTGGGGGGGAAAGACTTAGAATGTATTTCTGTAAGACCTCTATGAATTATATTCAAAGGCCACAAAAAAGGATGTTTGAGTAGGACAACAAACCAGCCCCTTTCAGAACTCTGAAACTGGGACAAAGATTGGCTTACAGCTGCCTGAAGACAGTTATGAAACCTGAAAGACTCAGTTTAACCTAATGACAACATTACTTGTAACAACACAAAAGTCTTTTTCAAGCTCAAGATGGTTAAGGTCAGACGGAAAAAAATTCAACTGATATTAGCAGGTTTTGTACTGAGGTGAACATATGGTAGTCTGAAGCCATGTTAAAACTAAGTATACTTAGTTCTTAGAAGTAAAATTCTCAAGGCACAAAAAGCGACTAGTGTTTCCTCAGTGAAAAGTTCTGGCTTGTAACTGTTCTCGCTATAGCCAGTAAACACAGATAGACAGAGGGCATGGCTTAAAAGGCAGGCTTTTAGTGAACCCAGATTCAGCCTTCAATTCTCTTTTCAATTTGCTGTATGTGTCTGGTATTTTTCTTGGGAAGATACGTTTCACAGAATCCTCCATAAATGCCTAATAAACAAAAAAGAAAGCTAAAGGGTAAACCAAACTAAACCCACTGCCTGAAGATACAAAAAGGATTTTTAAAAATTCCAAATAAAAAACAACAAAGAGTTTGTTAGCAAGTTGAACTAATGCAGAAGGACATTTACTTGCAAGATACCATGGAAGAGGGGGAAACAACAACAGTGGACTTCAGGCTTCTCAGAAGATAGCGTTAGCTTTCTTGCTGTGCCTTAGCTGGGAACAGCACCAGGAAATGCACGAAGTCAACATAACTGATTCTCTTCCAACATAACTGATACTCTTTCATAAACATATGAACAGAAGTAACATTTACCTCTTAAATAGAGTATACGCAGGCAAAGACAACACAGCAAGTCTTAGTATTTGATAAACTAATCCAAGATGGGCTTTAAATTTAAATACAGCGTTTAATTTAACAGCCAGCAATTAACATCTCGAGCCTTCTACCTTTTAACTTTCACAGATTAGAGCAACAAAGGAAAAAGTAACTTATGGCAGAACGTGCTACATTGTGGTAAACCTCAAGATGAATGCCACATACAACTCGCCTCCATCCTCTACAGCAATCATCAGAAACATTGTAGGAATCAAACATTTTCAGCTGTGTGCTCTCAAAGCACTACACGCAATGAAACTAATCTTGCCATTAAGGTTGCAATATTTCTAACAGCACAGCCTTTCAAAACACCTCTCATCAATACTGGATAATTGACCTAAATGGACTGACCTAATCTTTACAAGCACAATAGAGTTGATCAGAAAATACTGCAATTCACAACCCTTCAACAAGCACAAAAAAAAGTTTCACACTCAACACAAATGTTTTTAAAGTAACCCTCATTTTCACCAACAGGAGAACTGAATTCAGGAGATACCAATCAGTGAATGCATTCCCAAGCTATCCCTGTATTCTGTCAACAAGCAGGAACCCACACTAAAAACTCTCACACTAGCAAGGCAGAAAACAATTCAATCCAACATAAACTGGACCTAATGCTTCATTTTATAGATTCTGAAAAAGTCAACAGAAGAATTGAGGTAAAATACACTTCCTAAACCTTCACAAAAACCTGAAAGACCAAATACATCCATTAAAAAAGTGAATGGACAATGTCCAACGTAGGTGTGAAGTAAAGATCTGAAGCACTGATATAATCTGCAATAAAATTCAAACTCTAGAATAATTTTGTGAATACCTGGCTAACATTCAAACATGTATTTAGCCCTGTATTCAAAAGATCAAATTTTCATATGACCTGTATATCACCAATATACTAAAAGTTTCTAGAAGTTAATGAACAAGGCAAAAATTAAATAAAGTTACCTAGAATGAAACATCACAACACGGTCTAAGAACAACTTCAATTACTCGCCTACTAATAACTCAACCCAACCATCTTAGTTCTCATGCTGTTATGGACACCAGTAATTAATATAAACATCAAAAGCAATCATTGTAGAAAGACTGGTCATTTCTGCAAAGCTTGGCAAACTCTCAACTACCTGCTGGTTATTAATTTTCAAACATATGGGAGCTCTGTGGTAATACATGTTAAATTGATTCTCCTCTACAAAATATAACGAAAATGAAATATTAATCTTCTCTAAAGTAGATACAATTAAGGCTATTCATATTTGTTGCAAGCCAGGCATAAAACTTAGATGCAATGATATTACTCTTATAAATACTGAATTTACATACTTTTCACTACAGCTACATGACTGAGATTTTATATGCCTGGGAGGTTTGGGGAAACTCAAGAGAAATCAGGGCTTCCACATTAACTGACAATTGCAATGGCTTCCATTGCTACCTACAACAAAATAGCACATTTGGTCAAAATACCGTTATTAGCAAAATAAAAAAATATATGTGCCTATAAAACATTATCACAAAAATTACATTAAATATTTTAATTATCAGGCTTGGCAACTGTCCTTTCAAGCAAGCCCATTCATTTTTTTTTTTTTCTTTCTTCCTCTAAACCATTTCTGCAGTAAAGGCTGAATTTCATCCAGCTTATTCGGTGTGCCCAAATCTTCCTCTAAGAATAAGACTACTATATAGCTGATACTATTTTATTATATAGCCAGCTTCTTTGACAAAAGGAGCATGAATTTTAAACTCATTACGGAATTTTCAGTAAGCAGATTTCCATAAACTTGGTTTGTAACCAAATGACCAATTTCCTGGTGCAAGGAGCTAATTTCTGGTCCTTCAAGATAATCAAGACTTACTAATGGCTTGTCTTTGCAGTTCAGTGATAAAAACAAATTTAGCAGTTTCATAATACAGGTAAACCATTAATAACAAAAAAATGGCTTAATGAACTCTGCAGAGAAGTGAGAGATCACGACTTTTCATGACCACTACACTAAACAATACAGCCAGGCATTTTAACGTTCAGCTGCCCAAGACCGTTCATTAAGAGACTGGATGTCAGTGTATTATGTATAGTCCTACTTTTAGACTGTACCATGAAAGTTTGTAATCAGGTGCATACAGTTTATAAGAGTTAAGTAACAAAGTTAAAAATAAGTAACACAGGGCAGAGAAAAGTCTTTTTGATCACTGTATAAAGACCAAAAGAACTACTCCACACTACAGTGATGCCCAGAGGATTCTTGGCAAGTTGCATCCCTTCTATTTTCAAGACAGCATTTCATCTCCTTTCTTGCCTTGTGATCCAATTTGCCATACATCCTGCAACAAACAAGAGGCCTGGCACTAACCCATACACAGGTTTACCATCCACGAGGAGAATGAGAACGAGCGGCTCCCCCCCAAAGCTCTTAAGTTTTGCTATTCCTCCTAAAGAATTTAGTTCATATTCTATTTAATAACATCCAACTCATCTGAACACCAAGCCAGAAATCAAGGGAAAAAAATTTCAGGATATGAAACCAATTTCTAAGGAGCACTCACTTCTACCAGATTTCAATCTGTTGCTAAACTTTCGACTCCTGTACCAAAATAACAATGCAATTTTAGAAGAATTCAGCTACCACATAGATGGCTTTTCTGGTGCATTTGGTATTTTACACTTTAATCTATGACTATAGATTGCACAACTGTACCTCCTAGAGTAAAAATTTAAATAAATGTCAAGATGCATGTTAAAAAAAATATGTGCAGGGTTTAGTGAGAAACATGAATGTATTCTGAAAGTGTTCTCCCCTGTACCTGATTTATATAAGTGTAGAGCTCTTCTAAACTAAGAACATAAAAAGGTATGCTATATTGTTGACTACAGAATACTGCAAAGTTTTATTGCCATTTAAACAAAGAAGCCATAACAGTTAAATGAGCTCAGGCAATAGGTTTCAGCATCAAAAGGTGCCAGCTGTAAAGAGTTATGGCTAATTGAATATGGAACTCCTGCTTAATCAGATAACTGCTCTGCTATTTCCAAATGAAATGCCATTTCCATACCGTCTGAAAATGGCCTATTTTATTGGTAACCAGAGAAAACAATATAAACTGTAAATAACATTAAGTGCTCTGTTTACCCATTCCAGGCACTGAAGTAGCAGGGGATCCAGGGCGTCTTGGTGACTGCAAGGATGGCACAGCAGTTCTTTCTGGGGGTCCACTCAGAGCTGATGTGTCTCTCTGCAGATTAGGAGATGCTGGAACCACCGATTTTGGAGAGCCTTGTTTAGGAGTTGCAGGTGGGGGTGTAGAAGCATTTCTTTGAGCTGTGGTCCTCTGACGAATTTCTGAGAAGAACATGTGCATACTGAATTTAACATCTAACATTATAAGCAAGAGACTACTAAGAGTACATTCATATCATTATTCCAATCAGCAAATTAGAGAGTCAAACAAAACCAGAAAGGTCTCTAACTAAAGATCACTAGCTGCCTGGCTGACCGTGCCATAGAAATAAAATGCAGTATTCTGTGTGGGGTTTAATAGCAATAACTATAAACTGTTAAATACCTCGGGTAAAATTCTTCTAGAAGAAAATTAGCAGATACATACCTGACGATTCTGTTATCTAAGGCAGAATGTTAGAGATATGAACAGCTAGATTCACTAAATGTGGTTAACAGTGACAGCTTAGTCTCTAAAAGGTACACCCCAAGAATGCCTACAATGTAAGACAATCATACCCTACATAGTTAGTGTCTAGCATTCACATTAGTTTGAACAAGATGGCTTGTCTTCCTTCACAACAAATGGAATTTAACATTAGAAATGGACTTTAATCTCCTCGAGTTTCAAGATTAGAGAGATTTTATCTGCTGACTTTGCGTGTCAGGCTGGAAGATATTATATCTTTAGCAGGCAGTTTACAGGTCCACTGGCGACCAGCCATGGGGAGATGGCTGTGCTGAAGTCTGAAGGAACGATCCCTGTCCTCGGAAGTACAACACTACCACGTTAAGCTTCTGTACAGGCTGGAGGAGACGGGGAGTGTGACATCAGCTTACACTAGCTAAGAAAGAGTTGCTATCACTAGAGTACTAGGTCAAACATAAAAGTTCTGCTGGAAAATTGCCAACACCTCGTGCCACGAAATTGCAACACACATGGGCACATGTCCTTGCCTACTTATCGGTACATATAAATAGGATTAACATACACAAGAAGAATAAAAGACCCTGAGGTACCATAATTTAGAAGACCACAACTGCACAAAGTCTTATTAAAAATCCACCTAGTTCAGTTTCCTACGGAGCAGAACAAATCACTAGTTTTCCCCTGACACACCTTCATGTGCATGACTGCGTTACTTCCCACAACTTTACCCTCCATGCTACATCACCCAATGAGTATGAAGATTTGTATTTTAACTTGGTTTTAGCAAGTAAAGTTTGTCCCCTCACTATTTAAACCTTTAAGAATCTGGAAACCTGAATAATTGGTGAGGTAGTTGCAGAAATTCCTTTAAGACTTCCTGGGTGACTTGTTTCTATTTTGAAAACTGCTCCTGTGTTGAAAGTTTTATTTTAATGAAGAATTAATTTATGACGAACTTCATAACTGACATTTTTTTGAGAGGTTTTTGTGAGAGACATTAGTAGCAACCTTTCAAGTCTAAATACATTAGAATAGTTGCATCATCCTTTCCATGCCATCTGACCAACAGGAATGACTCATCTACAAACGATATATCACTTTTGCCCCACAGTTTATTTATCCATATGTTCAAGTTCATGTTACAGAGTCTGCTCATGTACTAGTTCCAAAAAAAAAAAAAAAAAATCAAGCTAAAGGTATGCAATTTCCAAAGGTATGCAATTTCCCAACTCTTCTCAGCTCCACAGATCTTTAAAGAAAGTGAGTAATAAATATGAAGCTTAACTCGACTTGTTCCAAGATCATTTTAAGTATCTATAAAAAGACATTTTAATCCACTGCTAAGGCTTTCTTCATTCTTTTTCATTAAAAAGTCTGCTTTATTGTGTTTTTACATATAAAAGTGTCAGAGATCATGACTAATTTCTACATACGATGTTACTTCTGCATTTTGAAGGCTGTCTTGTTATATCATGCGGTTTAAGTATGTCAGTTTTGGTTGCTTAACGGCTCTGAATCTGTTTTGATAGGTCACGGATATAACCATGTTTATTCTAAGCCCATAATACACTATTTTTAAGACATTTCCATGCCACCTGCAACAGCTTTACCCCTTTTGCCTGTTACTTTTGAAGGGTCATTTTTGGCAAGCCTCCTTTGAAAAGGCTTTCAATTTTTAAAAAGTTACTGCTACTTTAATGAGACTCCCCCATATTTTTGCTCCTACAAAGATGCCAAACTCAAGTACTTTACAATCAGTATTAGAGACGTGCTTCAGCATTTTCAGTCTTGTTACAAAGGTAACAATGCAAGACTCGTTGCTAGTTTCTACAAAATGATATCAGGTTATTCACAAGGCTTTTGGTTTTTTTCCCCCCTCCACTTAGAGGGGACACAATATATAGGTACTGCTGATGTAGTTTTAATGAAGTTTTGCAATTTTCCAAGGTTTTTTTCTCCCCTGAATGATTTTCGTGCATCTGCAAAACAACTGTATGAAAACCAATAACTAACTTAAAAAGCACACTGGAGTCCAAATTCTGCAGTTACTGGCACTGAACAATACAAATACATAAGCAGACACATTACTTCACAGGGCTGCTATTTGCAAGGGATGATTCAGTATGATCTGAAAGAATATCAAGATATTGCCAGTGGTGAGACAGCTGTATCTTTCATGTTTACAAGCATAACTATTTTATTTCTCCCTCACTTTAAAACTCCTTGATTTTGGTAGAGAAGAATACATATTTTTTAAAGAGGTACAGCACAATGTAGGTCAAAGTATAGTTCACATTAACTTGTTGGTTTTAGTGACAAAGACCAACCAAGAATTTTCCTTTTCCTCTCAATGCCTGTACCCATGGCACAGCTTGCAACCATCTGTTACTGCATTATTTTTAATTCAGGTCATGGAGTGATCTCATTTACAATAGAGCCCTGCTAACAGTTGTATTAGCACAATGAAGGGAGCAGGTATCAACAACAGGATATTGTTGACAAATATTTATTCCACTGCCAATACATACTTACCCTATTTTTTTTTTCATTCAGTCTAAGTACTGAATAACTACATGTTCATTATCTCTACCCCTCAAAACACTCCTGTATAGATTGAACTTAAGTTTTCAAATTACTTTCCTTCTGGATTTCCAGGTGCTTTCTTAGGCCAAACTCAAGATCCATCTGAATCATCAGTTAAAACTAAAATTATTTAAGAAGTGCACGTCAAAGCCACAAAAACTGCATAAAGAGCTAAATACATATGAAAACTAGGGCACTACAAGTTGTTTTTCTGAGAGGCAGCTATTACGTAATGCTGATTAAGTCTTTGTACTAATTAGAATGATGTGCAAGTTTCCATTTCAACTGGTAAGTCAAAAACATACCAACTAACTAACCTTTCATAAGTTGCCTCATACACAACATTGTCCAATCTGATTACACATTGGTCATTACTTACCCTCTTTTCAAAAAGACTCAATTACAGAGCTCAAGATAATGAGTTCTGCTGCCTGGCTAGCTTGTGTCCAAAGTGAACAAAGAGAAGATCAAGGAAGCTTTAATGTTAACTTGATAACAGATATTTTAATATTCCCGGTCACTATAATCCTACCACATATTCCAAAATACACCACGACCACATTAAGGTGTCACCTAGTTACATTAAGTTATATGCTGCACAGAACAGAAGCTAATATCTGGTTTGGGCAGGTATTATTTAGTGTGAACAGCAATAAGCTATTAATTTTTTTTTAAGATAGAAACTGAAATAATTACTACAGATACAAAGAACAGGTTATTTAGAAAATAAGTCTCTACAATTTCAGAAGCTGAAGCCAAACACAGTGTCCCTCCTGAGCTATAATGCGTCTACAAAATACAATAGTCTGAATATCCACTTTTACATGGACAAAAAGTAGCATCAATTCTAAATTCAATGTGTTAGAAAACAGATTGGAAAAAGAGAAAAAAGGAATCTGTGCTCTATCAGAACAAAATTATATAGAATCATAGAATCATTTAGGTTGAAAAAGACCCTTAAGATCATCGAATCCAACTGCAAACCATGATAACGTACAAAATTCATTTTCTAAAACTCTTTCCAAGGCTAAACTGCACTTTTATTCAGGATAAAGTAAATTACTTACTTTAATGCGGATGCACCCAAAGAAGTGGATTCATGTTTGAATAAGAAGTGTACTTTACATTTTCACAATGGAGTCCCCAGTTAGAGGTCTTTGGTTCACACCACGCCACAGTCATCAGAAAGCAGCACTTACATACTTCTCAAGCGAAACTAAACTGAAAGATGCCCTCCACCCCATCCATGAGAACCATTTACAGTTAGCCCTAAATAAAAAACCCTAAATATATATATATATTGTGTGGGCAAACTCCTCAGCAACAACTGTTTCACTCTAAAAGTCTACTCCCATTATACCACACTTATTAATGCAGATAACAGTCTATAGTGGCTGGCTCTCAGAAATACTTCTAACTATCAAAACCTCTTCCTCATAGCCCTTCTATTAACAGTTGAGTCAAACAACAACACAACACACCATATTCTGGATCCAACTAACCTACTTTTGACTAACTCAGAACACTGGATCAAAGGCACGCACATTGTGCTTTATAAACCCAAACATACACAAGACTAGTTAACTTATAGAGAGTGAGCAACTCGCTTGTCACCATCGCTACTAACACAGCACGGGCAGAGGGGAAGAGAACAATCATGTAACTTCTCAGGAGTTTCAAAAATGCTGGTGATATCCCTTAATAAAGCCAGGGTGAATAAAGACTTATTGTCTATTTTATTTATAGCTAGTTATCTCTAGGTCTCTACATAGAAACACACATTTCCAGGTAGTTTCATCCCCTGGTCAGCATTACTTGCATTCTACAGATCTGTCACCCTTCTTCTGGAGTGATTTCCAACATATCTCAAGGAGAAGGATGAATATAAAGAGTTAAAAAAAAAAGCCTACCTAAATATTACAGGCATGACAGAAAATTCTTGGCAACCACACATGAGCTGTATTAAGACAGAACAGGGTGTCAGAATGGCCCTTCAGCCTTAAGAAAACTATGAATGCCACAGAAATGGAACGATAGGAGAGACAGGTGAGGAGCAAACTTGAGAAAAAGCTGTTGTGCCTAGGACACCAGAAGAGATAAAAGCTTAACTGCTAACGTAGTGCACTGCAGCTACTCACTGTCAATGTCAACAAGTAAGGATGAGCTAAAAATGTTTTCATGACAATTTGAAGCTAAGCAAGAAGAACAAAACAGTGGATTTGACCATGCAGCTTATAAACACCTCTGTTAGTAAATCCAGGTGCTCTGCTGCACACCCATCAAAACCAGAACTCCAAGAGCAAAAAACGAGACAAGTAAAAGTTTGGTTAGTCACAAGAATTAGACAAAGTTGGCAATTCTAAAAAACGCTCTAAAGCAATCTATTTTATGGAATATTATGCACATCAGATTCTGCAGTTCAATTTGAGCATAAGGCCCTACATGTCTAAGTTGGTTATAACAGCAAAATAGTACTCACACTGAGACAGACCCTTGATAGGTATTTTCAGTATTATAATACAAGGTGGCCTTTATACTGTATTAATACTAGCATTTACAGTTTAACTATAGCATATTATACTCAACCTTAAGAAAAACTTAAAAAAAATTATGCAAACAAACTATTGTTAATTTATAGTCCACATTTTTAATGCAAACATTCTACTGGCAGAGTGTGGGGGAGAGATCTTTTCAGTCTTGAAACCTGTGTGCGCAATCTAGAAACAAGGCTTCCTTGAAAAGCATGCAAGTTTTTTCCTATTTCTTTTATTATTTTATTCAATAGCACCTTTAAATTGAGTAACATAAACTGTCCATTCTTTGCATCTAGAGAACACCTGATTTCTGCACTAGCTTTGTGGAATCTCCCCATCCACAATATAAAAATAGTTTAAGCACTGCATTACGAAAGGTCTTACTAGCCAGAAATAGAAACAGAATTGAAAAGCTAAGTCAGTGAATATTACATAAGATTTGAAAGCACCTTAGTATTCTAGAAAAATTGCAAGTATGCCACAAGAAGTTAATTTTGTCTCTGCTTTAGCAACAAGCAGCATTAAACATCCTGCTATCTAGAAGAACATCAGCCTTCAGTAACAGATCCCTTGTCTGAAAAATACAGAAAGGTAATAGGCATAGTCTAATAAACAGTCTATTAACCCTAAATAAAGGTCAATTGATCTACAAATCTTATCATAGAGAGACTTCTAGAGTGGAAATTGCTACAAGAGACAAGTATCTAAGCTAAAGAGCAGCCACTTTACAGGGCTATTACCTTGTCCAGGTCTTGGGGTTGCAGATGTTCCAGCAGATGGCAGTTCAACCTCCTGCCAATTAATTACAAATAATATTATCTGAATGTTGGGCTCCATAGTACCTTTCATATTAAACGAGTATCAATACCGAGATTCTTACCTTTGCACTTGATTCTGGATCAAACCTGTCAAGGATTAATTTAGCAGTCTTGTACGTTTCCTTCTCCATTACTTCCTCAAGCTGGAAACAAAAGGTTTCACACATGAACACAGAATTCTTCGAAGTATTTTCCCCCCCATCTCCTCCTATTTACAAGCAACTTATTAATGTTACAGAAAGGTGAAGCTCAGTCCAATGAGCCAGTAGCACGTTCAGACACCTGCATATTTGCTATATTCCATGGAAATTAAACTTTGCTTTCAAAGATAGTTTCTAAACTCTAATGGGCTACTTATATTTAACAGCTTTATTGCAAGGAAACACCAAATATTGCTAATTGTTTACATATAATGAGGAGAATAATTACATGCACCAACTTCAATAATGGAATGTGCAAAAATCTATCAGCCATCATTATTGGAAGTTATTAGACATGACAAGCGAATGACAGGCAATTCCTTAGATTTATTTCCTCATAGCACTTAATGCTATTAATTTAAGGAAGGTCGTTAGCCAAGTGGTTTACAGAATAAAGTCTCTGTGCCAATTAACTGCTGTCAGCATTGATTTTAGATTATTTATTAGCAGAAGCAATTAGCTTGCTGCAAATGCTGTGAAAACTCACTAACTAGAGAACAGCCACGGAATTTGCTCAAATGACTTTAAAGGCTGGATCTCCATCTTTACAGCGATTCAAACTGCTTTTCAGAAAAAAGGGAACATGTTAAGAATTTAAATAAAAAAATTTACTGAGAACTATGCATACTTTAGGGAGTGTAATTAAACCACTTCATTATTACAGAGTTTTATTTACAATGCACTCAAGTGGCTTTATAGCTAATACATGGGCTTAATTAAAAAAGTAATCACTAGTAAAGTATCATTTTGGTGGTTAACAGCCAACACGAGAAGCAGCTTAACTTTAAAACAGAGATAGCTGAAGTTATGACAAAGAGCTGATAAGTATAGAAATTATAATGTATTTTACAGTATCTTAGGCAAACCTTTTCTCCTAGATATGCTGACTAATGGCCATGTTCAACTAAAGGGGGAGGTTGGTTGTTCTTAAGTTTGCTGTTGGCATAAACTGCAAAACTGAAAAGGTCGGTGGTCAAAAAATTAAGTTCTCTCAAACTCGTTTATCCCTGCTAAAATAACTTATGGTGCATGTTAACATGAGTTTTATACCATTATTTAGCTAGTGAGAAACTAAAGTTTCGGCCACTCTGCGTATACAGGTGTTGTAGGAGTTGACAGACCTCGGAATTATAAACAGGCCTCACAAGCTAAGTAAATACACTCAATTTAAAGGATACACAGTATTCATTTAACAGCTCATTCCTACACCCACTACCAGAAGTTTAAGACAAGTAATACTACCCAGGCTGTTAATTAAGGACTGCTGAAACAAAAGGGAGTGAAGAGGGAAGTAAAAATCAATTTCCTAAACTTGTATTTCAGCAGGACTTTGGAGTTAACCCACTAACTTCGTAAAACAAATGCCACACAGTGCAATAAGATCAGAATTAAGGGCCTAATAGGAAAAATAAAGTATTTATTGCTGATGAAAGTGAAAACCATAAGGCAGATCTTTATATGAAGGAGTAAGGTTAGTGAGGTGAAGCTACAAAGCAGGGAAGTGTTAACAGTCAGTGTCAATATCTGGCCCTCAAATCAAAATTAAAAAAACCCAAGTAACTTTACATCAATGAACATATAATGTATACAAATGTCTTTATAGCCACACAGGAAAGAGAAACACTCTTCTGCAGAACTAAGTGACCTTTAGGATGGGGATAAAACAGAACACTCCACCATGACTTGACACCTTCCTTATCTAACATACTTCTTGCTATAGCAGTGTTAGATAGGATGGTAGTTATTTGTGGATATGAAATGGAAAAATTTAGCTCATCACAAGATTCAGATGTCAAAGTTATCCAATAACTATATAATGTGAAGAATAATTCAACAAATTACTCTTCATATTTTGAAATTCATAGATAGCTTTTTAATTCTAGTACAGCTGAATAGAACAAGAGTTCGATTTCACAACTGACTCTTTACACATTCCTTGAGAATATCTAGAAATTGTCAAGACTTCTATAAGCACACTCACAGTTCTCATGGTTTTACTTCTAGGATACACTTCTCTAAAATCAATTGAAGTTTGGCTAGTAATATCAAAGAAGGAATCACACGGATGAAAGTTCTCTTACTCTTTAAGCAAATTAGTATAGTTACTAGAAACAAATAAGGGCCTCCATAAAATTTAAATAGCAACCATACGTTTGCATAGCCAAAGAAACTGGCTTATGCACTGCCACAGCAAGCACATTTATAAATGCAAATCAACATACTGACTTCTGGATTATTCACCATCTTGAAGCATAACCTTGGAAAGGTTAACCTAGTGCTGAGCGCTGGCTCGCTAACACAGCAAATTGCTCCACACCCTCTGCTCTTTTTCTGTAATATACTCTTCTCTGAGATCCAAAAACTTTTCCCACAAAAACATTTTCTACTGTCTGCCAAGGGCTAATTCATAGTCCATTATTATCAAGCTTAAATGCTGAGTAACCAGAATCACAAGTGAAGTCTATGTGAAAGTTAATACCAGCCTAATCATGGATTTTTCAAACATTTCATGGAATCAACCACATCTTAATAAAGAAGCATGGTCATGTACCACATTCTCTCCTATGAATAATTGCATGGATGGCCTCCTTTCCAACTGGCAACCAAACAGAATTCCTGTGGCAACGACATCAGTTGCCTATATTGAAAAGTAATACGAGCTATTTATGCTCACACAAAGCTACAAGATCCATTTCAGTCTACCGTGTAAGATACACAAGTACACATAGCAAAAGTTTCCTTAAAATAGGAAATAAATAATTTATGCCACAATAATCAAGTGCACTCTCAATAGATCCAGGCAAACAGTAAAACAACCAAAGTAACTGTTTTGTTTAAACACTGCATGGAAGAAATACCTCATTCAATCATTCATCATGATTTTCAACTGTATTTTCAGCTTCCAATCACACATTTGCAGTACTCCAGCCTATATTGGGTAGACTGGGCTTACACAACAATCAACTCCTAGTAGATGCTTTTTTCACATACTGAAGATAACCAAAACATCTACAGTTTTCTATGCCTGGAAGGCTGAAGGTATAAAGTTCATTAAACAAACAGTTATTTTGGAAAAAAATGCAACATATGAATTTTGTTATTTATTACTAACATAACTCCAAGGCAGTCTCGAAATCAGACTTTTTTTTTCCCTAGAAAATTAACAGATGCAGCTTTCTAAATTCTTATCTGAAATGGCTAGGAAGTCTGTCCAAGTCTAATATTACGCTCAGCCTACTATAACAGAATAGCTGAGCAAACTTCAGCAAAGTTTAATTCTAACATTAGTGAAGTAATTGCTATACTATCTTCACGACTGTTCTCCGTGTAAGAACTATCCCATCTTTAAGACTGCCGCTCCAGGTAAAATCTCCACTAATTCCCACCTGGACCAGCTTAATACATGTCCTGTGCCCTTGCTTTAATACGCTTAACCCTCTGAACTTGTTCATCTATACACATTCAGGCTTAAGGGCTGACATCCTCATTAACTGAGGACTCTAAGGCCAAAATTACAGCAACACAATCACAAACACAACCAGAGTATCCCTTACAACTTTTTTGTCCCTCCTTGATTGTATCTTGAAGTAGTGCCTTAATTATAGGTAATGAACTTAATTCCTACCGCAATCCATAAAGAAACACTCAACATGTTTTAAAGCATTCACCCAGAAAAAACAGAGCACAGAGAGTCAGTTCTGTGGAAAATAAGTATTACAGAAATTTTGAGTTGAAGTACAGGACAGACAATATTAATGGTCATTTCCAGATGAAATACCGGTATTTCTGTTTGTCTAGTATTTTACCCACATGAATATCTATGTAATTATGTCACCAAAGACTGAAATCTTTTGAACAAAACTGAAGTTCTATTAAGCAGCTCACTGCACAGCCACCAGGGTATTGTATCTAGTAGATGAGGAGTTTAATCCCTTATAGGTACCCTTCAGCATGTAAGTAATGTCACTAGGGAAAAGGTGGACCACATGCCTGTAAAACAAGTACCATAACATTTTTCAAAAGGACAATTGTCTTTAATGGAAGTTTTCTCCAGCAATTGGGTATCTGAATTGCAATAAAATGAAAAACCATAGCTGTTGTGACAGGCTGACAGTGGCTAGACAACAGTGTGCATTACAAATAAACAGGAAATACATAATTTACTTATCCCAGATACTTTGAGGATCACAATCTTAGTAACTAATCCTATTTGCAAACTCAGTAGCAAATCTGAATCCAAGGGGGGGGGGGGGGGGAAACGTCTCCCTCCTCCCTTCCCATTATTTTACTTGGTAAAACAAAAACCCTTACCAAAAGTCCTAGAGTTAACGCAAAACAAAATGAAATCTGAATACTATCAAAACCAAATTATTATAGAATATAATTTTATGAGTGTTTTTATGTGAAATACAAATTATATTCTGTCTCATTACCTGCATCCACTTTCAGCTCATTTCAACATGCTAGGTTTCATGTATGATGATCTAATTTTATTGCTTAATTGAATACCTTTAAATGATGATGAAACTCCTGAGTTGATCTCCTGAGTAAAAAATACCAACACTGCACTGAATCAAGCGGCTGCAGTAAGTCTTCTGCTTCTGGTTCCTTGCTAGGAACCAGGCACCCACAAGATCAGGAACTAATCGTGGACTTTTTATTCCCCTCCAATTGAAGAATAGCTGAATGACAGGTTATTGGACTTCCCAGAACTCTGTTTTACTAATCCTATTTAGAAGTTTGCCTTTAATGATTATAGCATGACATGCGTATATATTAATAGCAATTTATATTTCCAGGTTTAAACTCTCCATAGTTAGAGTATAATTTCAATATTGTTCACATAGCATTCATACAGTTTTATTTTTAACTACTGCCCACTCCTCTACAATGTTTTTTTTATTTTTTGCATATGGAAAATACACATTTACATCTTGTTTCAACAGAATCAATTCCCAAAAGAAAAGCTTTCCCCTTCATAAACCAGCTTTTTCCTCATTAATCTTTTATTCAATACCTTTTCTCTAAAGTGCTTCTCACATAAAAAAAAAAATCAGCATTACTACTTCTTCTAGAATAAATAGGAAGGTTTTCTTGATTACAGAAAAATAAACTTATTTAACTGCAATTAAGGCTTTAAATTTAAGACTCCAAAAGCTGTTTTGCTCTCCATTGTGCTTTTTCTTTTCCAAGAACTTTCCCTCCAAAGCTACTCATTGACTATGTAAATTGGAGAGATGAACTAAATTCAGTTCAACAGTTTTCATAAAGTTAATTAAAAATGTAGTTATTATACTCATTTATTTTATTCTCAGAAAATGTTAGCCTCTCCAACCCCTTTTTATCACCTCTCCAACTAAAGGACACTTCCATTTAACAGATTCCTTAACATAAAGATTAGCAGACATAAATATTAGCAAATCCTCTTTACCAAAGGACAATGACATAATTAGGTTACAGGTTACCATTTTTACTTCCACATTTTAAAAGTGATAAAAAAAGAATGGAAGATCAGTGAAATCCATTTCCCCCGTAAAGGCCATATAATACCAGGCTCTTACCTGGCTCCTTTTTGGTAGCTTTGTTGCAGGTTTTCTATTAGTTTAGCTACCATGACAAAATTCAGAAGGCATGAGGTGAACACTTTGGAAAACTCATTAACAATAAAGCTTCATAACACAGCCTTTGGAGTTTTTTAGGGGGAGGAGGTGGTGGTGTCGAGTTTTGTTGGGTTTTGGTGATGGTAGTTTTTAAGTTCTGCCTTGCAAGACAGGAGATGATGCCAACAATGAGTAAACAGAGAACTTCCTTATGGAATGATTAAGTAGAGAGGAAGCAGCTTTCAGTGTTACAAACTTCACAAAAAGTGCAAGTTATTCAGGACCCAGAATCTTTTCCATCCTAAGTTTGTCTTACTGAGATTAAGCATTGATCCAGTTGAAGCAAATACCTGTTTTATACCGTTAACTCATCCACACAGCTCACAAAATAAGTGACCTCAAGACAACTGACAGGATCGATACATGACAAGATACATTTTTAGAGGAAAATGTAATGGAGAAAACACGTAGTACAAAATTAAGATGGAGAAAGATGGGAAATAAGTGGGTGATGCATTTAAGATATAAACAATAATCTGTTACTTAATGAAAAAGTGAATCCAGACAAGATGGAAGTCCCTTGTACTATTTATGAACAAGACATTAAATGGCAGATTAACTATTAAAGATACAGTTGCACTCCATCACCTTAAATCAGTGCAACATCTAACACTTTGTAGTGCTAAAATAAAAGAAGTAGTCAGCAATGAGTAGGTTAAAGCATACATTTTCATTCTCTGACAAAGCAGAATCACTATCCATAGATCTAGCAACACTAAAACAGTAGGTTACAAGGAGACAATGGATTCTCATATGCAAGCAGTCCTTTGTCATTTTGGGGTAAGGAAAACCTTGTGTGGTACTAGAAAACATACAAAAACAGGGGAATAGCAATAGCTTAACTTCCTTTTCTCCACTCTTGATCTATATATTACAATCAAACTCAAGTTGTAGAGATGCAAAAACACTTCAGTGGACCATAACAACTAGCTTTTTGTGAAGTTTTACTTACTATTTTTTTCTTTTGAGACTTTAAATCTTCCAGTGCATCATCTAAAAGAAGGACACAATACATTAGTTTTCAAATATAAGAGAGAATTTCAGCCCACTTTAAACACTGAGTTTGCTTTGTGAAATTAAGAAAAAAAATACACCCTGATCACTACCAACCCTGCAACATTAGTAAACTTTGCATAAAGTAACTAAAGTTTTTATGTGAAAATAAATCATTTTAAATACCGAAACAGCTTATAAATTATAGCCCACTGTTATCACTCTAGAGTTATAACTATTAAAAAGTTTTATGTACCATTTCCTCATTAAGCAAACCAATTCTAGCCAGTGCCCTGCTTTGACCTACATTAAAACTGGTACAACAATGGACCAAATACACTCAATCTCACAAGTCAAACTACAGAAAAAAAGCTTGAGGCCTGAATATTAATATATCTGAGTACCAGGTTTACTGGCTTCAGTATTTCACATAAGCCTCTTAACATATGCTAGTTTCAAATGCCAGGTCAATTCTGGGCTTCAAATCTCAATCTCTTTCACCCTTTCAACACTTTCAGACTACAGCAAAACCTCCAGTTTTGTAAGAAAAGCTACCAGAAGGTCATTTTGCTACTAAATGTTAAGAGTCTGTTACAACTAGTAGGCAGAGTATCGAACCACTCTAAAAGGAAGGGAAAGAAGAAAGGTCAAACACACATAGGATTTTCCTTTAAGTCAATGCTTGCAGCTTGGCACTCATGGCTCACTGTAATAAACCATCGCTTATCAAAAGAATATCTTCTGTATTAAGTCCATTTTCTACTACCTGCTTCACAGCGAGTTTAACAAAAAACTTTGCAACTTTTTCCCCTTCTCAGCTCTACTGGGCACCAGCACTTCACTTCTTGTAAGATATAGCTATTTTTACCCATTTTTCAGTTTTCAAAAAAAAGAAAAAGTTTCATAACATGACAAGAAACAAAACTAACAAACTAAATATATATATAAAGATACAAAAAAGTATGTAAGTATGCTGTACACTGTTTAAAGTTACTTCAGGAACACTAGTTACTTGAAATTAAGGGAACACATAATTACTTGAACTTTTCCAGAAATGTAGGAACCCATTTTGATAAACCACTTTATTAAATGTGCAAAATACTAGAACTGGGCATGTATATATTTGCAAGTGTATGCAGTGAAAGGGTAACTACAACAATCCATTGTTAGTTCACACAAATAGGATATGGAACAAGATCATATTTAGCACTGGGCTGGACCACAGAAGATAGATAATTCCAGGAATTGTGCATCTTCTTATCAATAAGGTATCTTGCTCCACTAAATTTTACATTTATATTAGAAAACAGCCTCTCACGTAGCCCCATACAGGTTAACATCTTGAAACACACTGCAGAGCAGTATGGTATCACGCAGACAAACAAATGGCACAATACGGTCAACTATCAAGTTTCTTAAGTAACAGAAGCTGGGTTTGGTACAGAAATGCCTAAAACATCTTCAAGCATCGCCTCCCACAACGCAATGCCATCAGTTGGAAGTGTGGGAGTTTGTTTCTGATCACTTTACCTCCTGTGTTAAACAAGAACCTCATGAAACACCTGCCCCTTCAAACATGGCCAAATGGCAATTACTGCAAAATACTCTCAAGAAACCAATATATCTCATCTTAATTAAAGCTACAGAAAAAAAAACAAACCCACACTCATAGTAGAGAAGTCAATACCTGCAAGATACCTCATTCGTTTTTCCCACACTTTTGGACAGATCAGCCTAAATCCTCCTCAACAGCTGTTTGCCTGACCAGTCTTAAAAACTGAAATGCTGTCATCTCTCTGCATCGCCCTCCCTAGCATTTCACTAGGAATTGTCCTCATTCAGAGCATGGTTCCCAGAATCGGTGTATGCTGGATATCCAGTGTAGAGCTTTATAGTATTAAATAACCGTCTCCAGTAACTCAGTGTGTTATATTAACTTATCCCAGAGTAAAAGGCCAGCTTTGAGCCATTCAGTTGCCAATTTGCTCTCTCAGCTATGTTTTCTCCTGCTTTACTGTTGTAACTCTTGCACTGCACGTTTGTTTTCTCTTTTCCAAATAGAAGACTTTTATCTTTGAGGCTAAACACTTTCTTTTTACCCAATCTCTGGAACAATGCAGAAATAATTTCTTTTGGCATGTTCTAACATCTACTAAAACCCTTTATACACAGGTTCAACAAAAGCACTGGACTTGCCTGTATGCTAAAAACAGCAATAAAGACACTTAAGCAAACCAGAAAAAAACATACATACATTTTTTTTTTCTTATCCAGCCATGAAATGCAAATATATATTCACCTTAGAAATGAATCACACTGCACCACAGAATATATGGACAATTTTATTTCTACATAAAAATGTATGTCCTATGCTTGCATATCAAATGCAAACATTAAGTTTAAGAAAAATTCCAAAAGTGATGTTTAACTCGTAAGCTGTCACAAATTAAATACATCATGTTGTTCTGCAAGTCATAAAGCATAGTGCAACATTGAGGTTTTCCTGTATTATTGCTCACATCACCATGAGATATTGTTACAGGCTGGACTGCTTTCAAAGAAAGTCTGAAATGAATTCTAACTACTGCAGACATGTGCCACAGACGCTGTTTTTAAATTTTGCATTAGAGTGAATCTGCATGTTCTTTAACAACTTTATATATATATTTGAACACCTGCATTACTCTTTTGTTACATGACTCCCAGTTTTCCTTAGCTCTCAAAAGAGCACAAAAACATCTGCTTATCCCTTTTCCACTCAGGAGAACGTAAGCATGCTTTTGAGAGCTTGGTAGAGAAAAGCTATCTTCACAAACACGTTAAACACATCTGCTATAAATCTCTTCTCTTATACATAAAGATAAAAGATCAAGACTGCTGGAATTCTTGCAAGATGCAAGTATTAAGGGAACTGCTACTATTGCTTATACTTCCTTTCCATCACTCCTACAGTACATTTTACTCCATTACACTTTGAAGCATGCAAAGATGGGAGTCAAATGTTACCACAATTTTCGAAGTGAAGCAAAAGATTAAGCAGTTTGCTTCCCATTCTTTCAAGAACTGTGTGGTTGAAACAGTTTGGCTAACATTACCCATTTCAGCATCAACTCTTTTCCTGGAAGCCAAATTACCCAAAATATTTACATTTTTATAGCAAGCATCATTTCCAACTAGCTCCATATTCAAAAAAAACACCCAGAAAAAATACTTACTATTCCTTTCTGTCCTTTTGGAAAAGAAAAAAATGAGCAGTGTTCTTATACACCAGATTCTTTAAAACAGAAAGAAGAATTATATTAATTAAAATATATTACAGTAACCATTTCTGAAGTCATTTAGCAAACAGAATAGCTAATGCAGAAGACTTACCAGATGAGATTTAACTTTGCAAATATAAAGAACAAATCTTCAAACAATATTTACACAGAAAACTAAAAATTAAATCAACATCTTGTCAACAAGACATCAACATTGACCTAAATAAAATCTTCCTGTCTATTAAAATTTAACGAAGTACTACTCTAGGTAGAAATACTAAGGAAGCAGCAGCAAGTAAGATCATCGCTTGCTAAAATGTTCAGTGGGAACTTTATTTAAAAATCAAGGTATGTGTAGCTAGCTGAAAATTACTTAGTCATCACTTCTTATTTGATAGATTTATGATGCATGTTATCCAGAAAACCAAGCTTACCAGCTAAGGCCCAAAATTAAGACCTAGGAGATTTGTGGGAAGAATTCAATACCAATGAAAACCATGAGATACAGCTACTGTACAAATGCTCTTCCAAGCAGAGTTAACTGACCTGACTCCTGATGATTTTACAGAGCTCTGAATCCACTCAGTTTCTGCAGGGTTTCAGCTGACTTAGCTCAAACAATGGGTCAGTTTATCTGTGCTCAAGACAAAGATAAACTGATCTATGATCGTTTTACATTTGAAAGATCTCTCCTCAATCATCAGGACTTATTTGTTTTAAAGCTTAGAAATGCTTATAATTATTAAGCTGACACCTTTCCTGGCAAGTTAATCAGCCTAAGCCAAGTGGCAAATCTCATACTTCAAACTCTTCCAAGCATCTTATTCAAAACCCTCCTAGTGCCAAGAACTATATAAAAAAGCCTTAAATGGCAATGTTTCATTTAAGGAAAAAAAAGAAATTCTTAAAGGCTGGAAAGGTTCTCTGAATAAAAGCTAACATAAGAAAGCATGCAAAAGGCTGTAAGATGTCAAACAGAGTTTCAACTTAATTCATAAGTACATGTTTTGCATTTATATAATGGCTGCCCAGCTCAAAATGCTTTCAAGTATCAACACCACAACCTGAGTTAGGCAAGTTAGACAAGGCAACTGGAATGCTAGCGTAACCTATACAAGGTCTGAGAAACAGAGAAAGAAGTTTAACGCTACTCCACATTCAAAGGTGTGCTGTAATAGCTACTCTAAGAATACAAATGGCTTTGCCCACTTACACAATGCAAGATGTATCTCTTCATATAAGGATCAAAAGAAATTAATGTTTTACAGGGTTTTAATTGCCTTAAAGACTATGTTACACAAGCAAAAGCATTATTTTTTTTTTATTGTATGCTTAATGAAGAGTTGTCTACCTAAAGCTGTATTCTAAGCTAACAGATATATGGTAGGGCTTCACGAAATAAAAAACATTTCTTCTTTAAGAGCTTTGAGCTGAAAGTTTAATAGTAGACCATTTCAGACCAATGTTACAAAATAAAAACATATTTCTCTGAAAATCAGAACATGCAAGATGAAACAGAATCCAATTCAAATGAAAATCATTTCAAGACGAGCATTCTTCTAATGTGCTAGCATATTTCTTCAACTTTTCAGATGTTTCAATATACATTTAAAATTAACAATGCTATATATTCCTAGAACCTAACTCACTCTACCAGCATCAGTAACTTGCTGAGATCCTGAAGGGATGACCTAAGGCATAAATAAGTTGGTGACTGACTGCATGCTAGAAAAGGCAGACATATTCCAGTTTGATTAGGGCTGAAAAATCTCTAGAGGTATTACTGGGTGGCACCAGGCATTCAACATGGAGTCATCTCTTGACCGAGAATGAAGACAAGCTGGCAGTTACTTGCCATTCATAACCACCAAAAAAGCTGAAGGGGAATGGCTTAAGAGAAAAATCAGATAAACAGTTGCAAATCATAAGGGAACAACAGTCTAATTCTAAACATGAGTAAGCCGATATCCAATTCAGAATTTTATAGAAACCCACCATTCCAAAAAAAAAAAAATACACTCAACTATTAAAGGACAAAAACTAGAGAATAAAAATCCAATGTGAGAATTCACACCACAGCGCTAGAAGCCATCACCTTCAAGTAATAAAAGTTTTAATTTCTATACTAATCCTAAAATACCTAAGTGAAGGGAAGCTGGCGATACTACTAAAAGCCTGCCCTGTTAACATGAGCAAGCCTCACATGCTAACAACAAAGACTTTCAAGTCCTTGTCCTTAAGAACAAAATCAATTCATATTGCTGCCAAAGATTAATTTGAGCTTTAATTTCTATATTAATCCTTTCCAGTCAAGATATTGCTGCCCATGTATCTTCTCCATGGGATTCCGTAACAGCAGCATATTAGTACATCATACTGTGTTGCGCATAAGGTACAAAAAGCATCTTCAAGTATTTTTTTTTTTGCATATTATGTTAAGCTGACTCACACTAATCAAACTTGCAAAGCCTGAAATATTTGCATTTGACTTCATCTTTCAAGTCTAAAGCTAGGGGACTGACAAGTTCACGTTTTCATACTAAGATGCTGTGCCAGTATGGACAGTATTTACGATCTTCATTTCAGGCAATCAGTAAATGCACTGTGCTCCCCATCAGCAGGAAAGATGCTCACTAGGCTGCTTCTCCTCCTTGATGGTCTGGAGGAAGGGGAGGCACGGAAGCCACTGTTTAGTGGGGTGGGGGCCCATTTCATTATTTTTAGAAAAGTTATCTTAGAAATCAAAAGCCACTCGTGAGGATGAGCAGCCAATCAGCTCAGTGAAACAAAACAGTAGACAATATTTTCTCCTATTCACATCCAATGATGTTAGGATATTTTCTGGTTGAAGAAGACAAGTCAATGATTTTCCAGAAAAACAGCTAATTATGTAAAACTAGTCCTCAACGTATTCAGGTTGATGATGTTTCAAGTCAATTCTGTTAACAGTCACCTAATATGTAAAAGTACGTCTCTCCATTCATTCTTGTATTTTTTTCCCCAATTTTATCTACTGCATTTTACATACAGGTGACATACCTTAAGTCACTTTGATACAGTCGACATATTTTTCCAAATAGCAGCAGAAATAAAGCCCCAGATAACATTCTTCTGCTTATATTACACTGCCTTGCAGGTGTTCAAATACAGGTCTCTCCCTAGCCCTAGTATAATTTTGATAAGTCAAGTAACTTTAGATGTTAACATCTTTTGATAGTAAGATTAGTTCTGCACTAAACCGAGACCCATGAGAGACATTTCCCTCAGTGAAAGCACCTGCCCGACAACTTGGATTTATTAAAAAAAAAAATTCAGCAAGTTATGACAACTCGAGGATTGTCAAAAGCAAACCCAAACCTCTGTTGAGATGTATTTTCCATCTCCTTTTATTAAAGAGACAGCAGTTTAAAAAAAAAAAAAAGGTATATTTACTTACATCAATGGAAATGCAAAAAACGGAAGTGTCATAATCAACCTTGCTGTCCATTCATCAGGAAGACACCAGAAATATACAATTAAGCAGGTTATAAGGTAAAGGAGTGAAGAGTAGAGAAGCAGCCTTCCAACCCATAGTTTCTGTAGCCTCTGATTTTTTTCTCTAAATTCTTCTAATGTCTGTATTTCCTGTAAACAAACAGGGTTCAACCTTATTAATGAAATTAGTTGGTGGTTTTACTAAGCTGCCTTGAAGTGTTTGCTAAAATTAGCCTTATCAATTTGATACTTGATTAAAAAAGTCAGCAGCTTTTTGATAAATAACAGTATTTGCTAAAGATGCTTTCATAGCATAAATACATAACCCTATTAATGTTATTATATGGGCCACTTGCACCGTATTATCAGTAACATATCACTATTGGGAAGAAATATTACAAATCAGCACTTTTTTCCTATTTGTAATGTGTTAGTATGTTTGGAACAAGTTGAAAATGCTAATACGTTATGAATGGCAGTCTTTACGATCACATAAATCCCTACCAACCACACTTTGCATCCCAAAACTTTCATCAGGCACCTGTAGAACTTCAAATGATTCTAATACTTTTCTACTAACATGAGAAATTGCTGAAGCAATCTCTCTTCTCACCATTTCACACGGTTTCATTTCAGTATTTTCCTCACATTAAGAGTAAAATCCTGAACATCTGAATGATTATTTTGGCATATTAATAAGCGATTAAGCAATGCTCCACTATGTTATCATTTTGACTGCATTTCAAGTGACAACAGGAGTACTCACGCTTTCATTAAAAGGAAAACAAAAAATATCAACAGCATATTTCAAAACAGTTAATTTCCCCATAGAGTACAGACATCTGTCACAAATTCTGGCAAAAAAAAAATCAGAATTGATTACTGAATGATCTATTCAGTTATTCTGCCCCTGACCTTACTTACAACCACTACAGCTACAATTCTTACACTTAAAGCCATACATTGAAGCTTTTCTAATGAGCCTGATGAATGGAACCTTGCATTAGTGACATTTTCCATTACATGGGAGTTTAACCATTAGTTACAATTAAATTGTGTAATCAAGCCAGCTTCACATCCATTCCCATTTCAGGCTCTCTAATTAAATATTTAAACTGCAGTTTCTTACTATCTATTATATGGTATGTTTTTTTTCTACATGACTAATAGTAAGGGGGAAAAAGGTAGCAGTCCACCTGAAACTCAGAATCTCTAGTACATCCAGCTGGAATAATTACCAAAGTAATTTAAAATTCTATGACAGTGTTTTACCTAATGTAAAAGAAATATACAGCCAGCAAAAAGGATCTTTCTAAACAAAAAAAATCAAACAAAACACCAAAAAGCAAATACATACCTTATCAATTTTTTCTAATACTTCTACAGTGGAAGGCTTTGCCTGCTTACAAAGGAGAGAACAAAGATGTTAATCTGACAAAAGTCAATATTTTGAGGATTACTGTACATTAGTGGTTTTCTAACAAGACGACTTATTCATATGCTTCATATGCCTTTTACGACAAAGTACGCTGCTTGGTTGATGGGTGAGCAGTGAACACTGTCTAGCTGGATTTCTCCAAGGCTTTTGACACAGTTCCCCATGGCCTCCTCCTAAAGAAACTGACGCGTTAGGGTCTGGACAAGTGGTCTGTGTGGTGGGTGGGGAACAGGCCATACCCAGAGCATGGGGGTAAATAGCTCCTTTTCAAACTGGCAACCTGCCACAAGTGGGTTCCCCCAGGGATCAACACTGGGCCCAACGCCGTTTAATGTCTTCATAAGTGATCTGGATGATGAGGTCAAGTACACCCTGACAAAGCTTGTTGATGACACCAAACTGACCGGGGAAGTAGACACTTTCAGAAGGGAGACCCACCCTGCCGAAGACTTGAACAGGCTGGAACAGTAAGCTAACAAGACCCTTATGAAGTTCAACAGGAACAAGCGTAAGGTCTTGCACCTGCAAAAACATAATCAAGGAGTGCAGCACAGGGTGACATCTACCTGGCTGGGGAGCATCTCTGTGGAAAGGGACCTGGGGGTCCTGGTGGACAGCAAGCTTAATACGAGTGAACAGTGTGCTGCAGCAGCTAAGGCGGCCAACAGAATGCTGGGTTGTATCAGCAAGGGCATCACCAGCAGAAATAAAGAAGACATTATCCCACTCTACTCAGCACTTGTCAGGCCATACCTGGAATACTGTGTTCAATTTTGGTCCCTGCTATAGAAAAAAGATGTGGACAGGCTGGAGAGGGTCCAGAGAAGGACACAAAGACGATCAAAGCACTGGGAAATCTGCCATATGAGGAAGGGCTGAGAGAACTGGGTTTGTTCAGCTTTGACATAAGAAGGCTTAGGGGAGAGCTTATGACCACATTCCAGTATTTAAAGGGTGGCTACAAATAAGATGGAGATTCCCTTTTCACAAGGAGTCACATGGAAAAGACAAGGTTTAATGGGTACCAGTTACTCCTGGGGAGATTTTGATTGGAGACAAGAAGAAAATTGTTCACAACGAGAACAATCAGCCATTGCAATAATCTCCCCAGGGAAGTGGTGGAGTCCCCATCATTGTACACATTTAAGATTCAGCTGGACAGGGTGCTGGACCATCTTGTCTAGGATGTGGTTTTGCCAAGAAAGGTTGAACCAGATGATCTTTGAGGTCCCTTCCAACCTGGCATTCTATGATAATAGATTAATATATTATCTATTTTACATAAAGGTATGACATTTTCCTACTTTTATAGTAACAAATAGAAAGCAGTGCAATGAATCACTTTTTTTACAGTTGATATTACTATTAACTGAAGGTTCCTCTCCTACACCACAAAAAGATGAAAACCTATAATGCATGTACAGCAATAATGGACATGTGGGTGGGAAGTAAAACAAGGAGAGAACTGATGAGTGGAGGGAATAGGCAAAACAAAGAGAATATATACAGGAAGCCCTAACCTGAAAACCTACGCATTTTATTACTATTCATTCCACACAAAGACACATGTTCTAAATAAATTATAAGCAACTGCAAATAACTGTTATCATCTCCAGTAAAATTTGCCTTAGGAGCAACTTGGAATCTTTCCTAACTTCTGAGAAGCCACTATCTTCCCCCACCCTTCAGGCCACAAATTCAAAGACTACAGCCCACGCTGCATGACCATGAAAGTGAGTTTCTTTCTATTACACAAAACTGACATTTCACCTAAACCTTTGCCTTCAAAGGAGTTTTGTATGGGAGGCTCTGAAATCAGTTGATAATATTCAAAGGCGAACTCAAACAACTCACACCTGCCAGGATAGTAGTCAAAAACCTCATGCCTCTTCCTCAAACTCAGTACATCATTCATTAATATACAACCAGTAAAAACAATTAGGAAGATAGATTTGTATAGGTGTAAGTAGCTACCAAAAAGTTTGTTAAAACAGATATAGAACGGTATTCTGAATGTATCCGTTTTGACCTAAAACAGCCACCAATCTTTCAAGTCATAGATGCTGCTGTATTTACCCCCATAAAGACCCACAGAACTATTTAGATTAGATTTACAGAAAGAGTTAAAACTGTATTTTTATAAGTTAACCAAACCACTGCGAGGCCTGGTACTGCAAAAGAAATAAAGGACAGCTGCACAGTTTAAGGATTTGGTAAATATTTTTGGTCGTTATGTCTCACCACTGGACTTTAACGTGGTATATTAATGGAAAAAGTTTAGCACTAACGTTCAACCAGCATTAACAGTCAACCAATAGGCATTAAGAAACATGTCCTGCATACTCCCATCTTCTAGACTAAAGACTGTTATATTGTTACACAATTTTACTTACCCTCCATCTTGAAATCAATCCACCCATCTTCTATTGTGGACAAATGTTGCCAGAGCTATCAATCTTCTACAAGAATTCACAGCTAGAAGTGAAGCATTAAACACTTAGGAGCAATCTAACAGCATGGTTAAAGATTCACAAATTTATTCCAATATCTGAAGAAATTAAAATATCACATAAAGCCATTGCCTAGTTATCTACCTATATGTTATTTTAAAATCCAGTCTTCTGTTTCATAGGCCATCTTGTAAGTCAGTTGATCAGTCTTGATGTGGCCAAACTTATTTTTACTTTGCAAATACTTAACCAGAGGGGAGTCCTCAAAAACAGAAGCAAAAAAAAAACTGAAAAAAAAAAGCCACCAAAATCCTCCAGTAGAAAAACAATTTTAAAGACTTATTATTATGCAGGATTATTTAAGAAACTAATTTCCAGTTATTTCCTCTGCCGCTCATAAGCCTAACTCTCAATGTCCCTTTTTAGCTGTCACTCCAGCTATCCAACATTAATATCTTACTATTCATGAGAAAGTTCATCTCCAAGAAATCTACTTCCTTTTCAAGCTCTCATCAACAGGAACGTATTGGATAGCACTATTGTTCTTCCTTTGTATGATCAGTTTTAAAGTTCAGATGATCAGTTTCAAAGAGATTTCACTTGCTCTAGGAAAGCACTACATTAGTAGGTGTTCCCTGCACACAACACACAGTGCAGACACCCACATATCAAATGGCCCTAAAACAATTCTAAAGATGCAGAAGTAGCTCAAATCCATGAACAGCATTAACTTGATGATCTGAGTCTAGGTTCCTGTAAGAAAAGCATAACAACATTCCACCAGCAGGTAGTTGGAACCAATTGACTTTGAACCTCAGGATGGCAGAATTTCTCTCCAGCCGCTTAATTCACAAGTTTTCACCCAGTGAATGAAAACATGATCAAGTTCATAGCAACCCCAACAGTAAACTAAAGCTCAATCCCAACTAGGGCTCAAACCATTTTAACATTAGAATGAAACAGTAAGACTTACTAAAACAAAGCACTGATCCAGATAGGCAAAAATATAAGTGATTACCATCTTATTTATTAGGTTACCTTTGGCCAAAAACTGAAGGATAAAGAAACTTAATCTCAATTCAAATTTTTTTCAAATTGCATGAGACTGTCAGAACAAATTAATATAATATAGGATGCACTTTGCTCACCAGCACGAACGCTAATGTAGTATGATAACCTCTTCATCTTTTAAGAAATCCAAGGGCTTCAGAATCCAGAACTATAGGCCCTACGATTTCAAAATCCAATCCTTAGAGATAAGTAAATTCATACCTGAAATGCCACCAAAATGAAGCCAGAACTGGTGGACAAATCTGCTGATGCCAGATTACTAGCACAAAGTAGGGAGCTACAGAAAAACCACAATTACCCCTTGGACTCTGAAATAAATTCTCTGAAATAAAATAATCACTACTATAGCAACTCAGGAAAACAGCAGCAGTATTTTTATTTTTCAAACATGCAATATTAGTGTTCCCTAACACTGACAATTTTATACAGTTGTCACTTTGCAATTAGAAGTGAGTTTTTGCATGACAAGTATTGCAGTGGATCCGAGCACACACTTTCACCACAAACATTTCTCCAAATAGTATCTTTATTGCAAAACAATGTGGAAGCTATGTCAAATAGCCCATCAAGACGTTTGTTAACTTAGCACAAGGCTCCCAAAACTATTTTGCTTCCCTAGCACTGCCACTGCTGTCAGGAGCAACAGTACCTCCCAGTTCAGGACACACAGAGATGCTTATGCAGCCTTTTTGTGTGCCATTTTCCTGCAGGCCACAGTTTGAGAACCTCTGCAGTAGAAGTGTTACAGGATCTTTTGGGCATAGGTTATCTGTGAGCCATTGGTGACACCAGCCTTTGTCAGTAACATGTTCACAGTGCCACCTCTACATATGTTTTTCAAAATATCTGGCAAATACCTGGAAGGGAAACAGGTTTGACAAGTGTCATCGTGTGCATAATTTTACATGAACTATGATGCTGACAGGCTTTACATACGCTGCCGGACAAGTCAGTAATACCACCAAAACCCTTCCCCAAAGAGGCATTAAGGGATTAGTGACACTAGACTCACATTTACAGTTTAGTCACCAAATGCTTACTTAGGAGATGAAGAATTTTCTATAGTTTCTACGGAGTGCCTCAGATGTTTTTCTTCTCACCTTTCCTTCTCTTCTTTTTGACATGACATTACGAGTTATCTTCAGCTGCTTCAAACTCCTCACCTGCCACTCCACATACCTACCACTAATATCCTAGTGTTCATGGCAAGAGTCCTCCTTCCTTCCCATGCTCTAACCATCAAATTATCACACAGCACTTTTTCCATCTGAAGCCTGCATTTCTTTAGCATAGAGCTGTCCTTTCCACTCACTGAGCGCTACTGCAATTGGACTTGCTTCCACAAATATTATCACTGATTTAATATACAAATAAGACAGATGCAATGTTTGCCATCCCTAGGCTTAAAATAGACAACAGAGGCGTTAAAAGCCATTCCATGTAGAAGCTTAAGAAAACACTATTACCCAACTCTCAAAAAAAATAATTTCCTGATAGCATCTCCTTTACCCCCCAAAATATAAACTTTAATTAATAAAAAGCAAAGCAGAAGAGCCACAGCAAGAGTACCAGAGCAGAAAAAGTTTTTCAAAGAGAAAGTGATGAATCATGCACAATTACAGAAGTCATCCACCAACCTATTCATCCAGATGGAAAAAATAGTTTGATGATCTCATTACAGTTTTATCAAGTCAGTCTCAAATATCTTCAAGCTCACTGTTAATGTTTAAGATGAAAAGCTCTCCAAAAAAAAAGTCTCCAAAATGAATTTTAATAACCAACATGCTGAAATTCAAGACTGAATAACATCAAGTCAAGTCATATTAAAAGAAAAGAGGGAGTTAGAAACTTGAAATCAAGGCTTTACATACAGGCACATAGACTTTTCCCCTGAGGGGAGGGGGAATGCTCTTTAATGAGATCTTTTGTACATTAGTGACTTTGTTCTATGAAAATATTTTATTACCATTACAAAGAATTAAAATTCTACCTCTCAAAATGAATCTTCAGTTCTGCTCACTAAGTTTCCAGCCAAAATTAATATTCTCCCACGATTTACTGGCCTCAGAAACTTCCACAGTGACCACAAAAAGTTTCTCCAGCTGTGAACACCGTGGACAAGGAGACAAGCAAGACAAAACCCAGAGCATCACCCATCACCTGCCGCTGGCCTGTCCTAGCGCCCTTCAGTTAACACCAGCAGAGCAAATTTTGTTCATTTCACATTTCATTTTCAGCTGTTTCTGTCTGGAAGCACCCTATGGAGGTCCTACGCTTTGGACAGCTTTAATTAAAAAGGCAAATCAGCTCCCACACCATGACTCGGACGCGACGGGGCAACGAGGGGGTGGGTCGGGCGCTTTTTTTTTTTTGAAGCGCAGCCGTGTTTTGAAGCCTGCGAGCGCAGCCGCCGGCGGCCCGGGGGGCCAGCCCGAGGGAGGACGGCGGCAGAGATCAGCTCCGGCTGCCGGTGCCCGCCGTTGCGGACAGCCCGGGAAACCCCACGGTTCTGCCGCCGCCGCCCCGGCACACGGGCGGGCGGGGAAGGTGCCTACCGCCCCCTCCACGCACCCGCTGGTTTCCCCTTCCCAGCCTGCGCCCCGGCCCGCCGCCGCCCCGCTTCCCCCCCAGCCGCTCGAGGCGAGGCAGGGAAGGGTGCGGGCACCGGCCGCCCTCCCTGCTCCGCTTCGGCCCCCCGGGGAACACGGGGCCCGAGCCCCTCTCCCGCCGCCACGCCCACGGCGGAGCCAGTCCTTACCGCCGAGTCACCAGGGGCTGGGCTGGGCCGGGCCGGGCCGCGCCGCTCCTCCCCGCCAGCACGTACCTGCCGCGGGCCGGGCCGCGCATCCCGCCGCCGCCCGCCAAAGGAGGGCCGCGGCTACCGGGGCGGCGCTCCCATCAGGCCCCGCGCGGCCCCCGGCAACCAATCGGTGCCTGGCTGCCGCGGGGCGCGCTGGAACGGGGGAGGAGCCGGGCCGTTGCGCGAGGCGGCGGGCGGTGGCGGGCGGCGGCGGGCGGGTGGGAGAGGGTGGTCCCTCCGCGGACCCCGACGCGCCCGGGCATTGGCACGGTACCCCGGGGACTGTGCCCAGCCCAGCCGAGTCGAAGCGGAGGGGTGTCAGAGGCCGTCACTGCTGTCGCACCGCCACCGTGGGGCTGGGGAGGCCGAGCCTGTCCTGCGGCGCTCTCTGATACATATTTACATTTTTAAAAAAAGAGTGTTTTAGAACCAAAGCCTAGGAACATGAGGGTCAGGCTGTCGTGTGAGGCTTTGCGGCAGCGCCCTGACATGTCCAGCCGCTGCCAGTGAAGCCGGTGCTGAAGGCGCTGGAGTCGCCTCAGGACCACGGGAGGCCCCGCACTATCCCCTTCGTTCCAGCAGGCAACCGTTTTTGTAGAGAAGCAGCACTCTATATTATATTTTTAAATTTATATAGCTGGAATAACAGTGCCCTCTCTCCTGCTGCTCCACTTCATCAGTTGTGTTATGTGGTGTCCTGTCTCAGCTGACACCCGTCATGGCCTGTCCCCTGCTGAGAGGACTGAGGAACAGAGAACACTTACTCTCTTTGCACTGTGTTTCGCACGAGGTCTTCAGTGCCCTGCTCAGAACTGTCACCGCTCTGGCTACGGAAGTGGGAGCACCTGCACAGATGTGGAGGAAAGTCCTTCAGAGTGCCCCGAAATAGAAATTCACAGGCGGCAGCTGTATAGCTCCAGCCGGCCCTGCATTGTTGAGCTCATGTAACAACGCATCATAATACGGCCTATAAATGTTGGGGGGGGGGGGCAGTTGTGGTGAGCTCACCCAGCCTCTTGCTCACTCCCCTCAGCGGGATGGGGGACAGAACAGGGAAAGTAAAAGTAAGAATATTCATGGGTTGGGTTAAAAGAGAGTTTAGTAGGTGAAGGAAAGAAAAAAAGTTAATGCAAGGGAAATAACATACCACCTCCCACAAGAGGACTGATGCCCAGCCAGTGTCCAAGGAATTGTCTACTCTGGAAGGCAACCCCCACACACCTTCTTATTCTGCTACCCCAGTTTTATTACTGACCATGATGTTATATGGTATAGAACATCCCTTTGGCCAATTCAGGTTTGCTGTCCTGGCTGTTTCTCCTCCCAACTTCCTGACCACCCCCAGCCTACTCACTAAGGGAGCATAGCATGGAAACGAGAAAGCCTTGACACTGTCCAAGTACTGTTCGGCAATGGCCAAAACATTGCTGTGTTACCAGTGCTAGTTTAGTCACAAAATCGAAAACATAGCAGCATACAGTCTGCTATGAAAAAAGTGAACTCAATTCCAGCCAGACCCAGTACAACAATTTTAAAAATAATTTAAATACAAATGGAATAGGCAAAGCTCTTAGGCTAGGGGAGATCAAACAAAATATCCCACCCCCTTTCCAGGCAACACAATCAGCTTCAAGCTTTAAGTAGTGGTTGTGGTTTAGGCCAAATTGGCCAATGCCAAGACAACAGATGCTCTCCCCCACTTTATGAGTTCAGAAGGAACTAAACTACCTTAATGGAATATTAATAATAAAAATGAAATAATGGAATAGACATAATATATACAAAACCGTACCAAGCTCCCAGGATGAAGTCACCAGCAGGCACTGGGAAAGTCCCAGACTGGACTCAGCTGGGAACTGAATTCCAGCTCTGGAGTCAGGGGCACACGGATGAGGCTCAAAGGCAGATGGACAGACAGGGTCCTCCTTGGACACCGGCCATTGAAGACAGAGGGCTGACCCTTTGATCCCTCAGCTTTTATACTGAGCATGGGGCAGATGGAATACTCCGTGGGTCAGTTTTGGGTCACCTGTCCTGTCCACTCCTCCCCACAGGTGTGACCCCTCTATGCTTTTCCTCTTCCAACCCTCCAATGGGACAAATAACAAAGTGAGCTGACCTCGGTTGTTATAGCAATAAGTATAAGCAGGAGTCTCTCTGCACACCATTCCTTGGCATTGACTATAAACACAGGTCTTATCACTCTTGAGAACAAACAGTTTTCTGCGCAGTATGCCATTAATTTCAGGGAGTTAGAAAAGGCTTAGCTAAGAAGTAAAATTACTGCACAGAAAGTTGGTTCTGCTCTACCTCAAACCAGGACAGTAGTAAAGCTGCTGAGTCTGATTATCTGCCAGGCATTCATTCTTAGTTTTGACACTGGGAAATTAATCCTTTTAGCTTCTGCCAGTGAGTAGGGTGAATCTTGCTGCTCTACGTTATTAGCTAGTTACAATATCAGCTAAGGAAAAACTTTAACCGTGAATCAGGATCTAGAATGGACTTCAAGTAAGTTCAAAGCAAAATAACAGCAGTCAATGCAGAGCCACTGACTATACTAGAAATGCTCTAGAAATGCAATTACAGAGGTCATCTACATCTGCAGCTTAATTTTGGTCATTGAGACCTAGACTGTTCCCTTCCAAGAGGAAAAAGGCTCAGTGACTGAGCCTCTTTCACTTCAGATTGTCAATCCTCGGAGCAATGACTACCCCTCTGCTGAGAGGATGTCTTGCTTTTTTAGTCTCAGATGAAATACAGCTGTAGTCCACTCCTGGTATTTAAGCGTACTAACATCTTTTTCCGTAGTCTAGCAGAGTATCTACTTAAAATAAATCCAAATAATAATGACACCATATTCAAAGGCTTTTTGAAATGCTGCAGCCAGTACTGGCATCTCCAAGAAGCTTCTCCCCTGTTTTTTTCCAGAATTGTCATAAACATTCTCAAGTCACCACAGAATCCAGCCCCTGATTCAGGGCTGAAGCAGAATTGTGAGGGAAATCCCAGACTCTCCTTGTGTCCTTGAGCCCTGTTGTAGAATTGATTTTTATGCAAGCCTCCTCCATAAAGCTCTCATCACTGCTATACAATTATGAATCTATCGTTAACTACCATTATTGAACTTTTCATGCAGATTAAGTCTCCCAGCTATGTGATGTTATATGATGGCATGCAGCTACCTGTTTGCTTCAGAGTCAAGATCTACCTTAAAGAGAAAATTATGCCCATGTAGCTGGTGAGGATAATAAAACTGAATATAAAACCATAATTGTGAATCAGTCAGCTTAAAATTTTCATTCATCTGGTTCAAAACTGCCCCCTACAGAGTATTTAAAACTCTAAATAAATTCCCTTCAAAACCCTTCATTATCCATGGGATTGATGTTTAATCTGATTCTTCATAACCACTCTAACAGCAGAGTACATCTCCAGAATTTTCCACAGCATGGCAGATAGCATTGAGCACTTTCAGTCCCTCTATATGCAGAACACTGAACAATCAGTAATAAACTTCTTATAAAATGTTTTGGTCTCACACCCTAAGACTTTTTTGCCTTTGAGTTTTCCCTTGGTGGCATTCGTAACACTCATATATGTTAGCAATATATGTAGCTTAGTAGTCCAATTTATTTTTCAAAATAAATATACGGGTCTACACATCCTTAGGAAAATGCTATCTGATTTAGAGAAGCTTAGTGTTGCTAATTTGTATTTACATGAGGTTTTTAATTTAGACTTCCAAAGTATATTCAGTGTTCTCCCAAAGCAGATCCTTTTGAGCTTCTCTGGCTAGTCGGGGCATGTAGGTTAACTCGTTTAGATCCTGGGAAATTTTAGATGTTGAAACAGAACCATTGTTTACATGTCAAATGGGGATGTGATTGCAGCAAATGAGGATATGTAGATAGCTTTAAGATGACAAACTCCACTACCCATACCACTGTTGACTATGTTCTGTGTGTGCCACCATCTTACCATCTCTTTCACTGCACTGTTGATCGATGACAGAACTGCTGTACGCTGTGCTGCTCAGACCAGAGCTGCAGTAATATGCCCCTGTTAGAGAAGACGCTGCCTGAGCATTCACATACCATTTGAGTTGCACTCACACCACCCGAGTCTTTAACAGCTCAGACCAGAGCCCCTTTGCAGTGGGTGACTCCAGTGACCCAGCTGGGTCCCCCTTTCAACTCCTCACACACACACACACACACACGCACTTTCTTTTGGCCATGCTTCCTCCTTCAGGCTAGACCCTAGGTTTCCCGCAGCAGAATCTCAGGCATCGGATTTTATAAAAATAAATAATTTAATTGGAAGATACAGCAGCAGGATCAGCTGACTGGGTGCCTCTGGAGAGGGATGTTGAGTGAAGGAATCCCTGGGCAGTTATACCCTTGTGATCTACACAGCTGCCCCTCACACACTCTTCGCACCTCTTTTAGTCCAATGGTGATTTTTGGTGTGGGATCTTCTAACACCTTACTGGATTCTTTTTCTGTGTCCAGGCAGGCCATTGACTGCTCTTACCTTGTTGATTTACAGTCTCTGCTGACGGTTGTGGCCTCTTTATCTACTGGTTTTATGCTTCTTGTGCACCTGCTCTCACTGGCAGAACATGGGGAACTGAAAAGTCCCAGACTTGGGGAGAAACACTACCAAAATATCAGTGTTATCGTGTGTTATTGACATTTTTCTCATAGTAAAAGACTAAACACAGCACTGTACCAGCTGCTGGGAAAATTACTAAGAAAATTAACTCTATTTTGGCCTACATCTAGCCACTCATGCTAAGTAAAGCTAGGCAAACAGCATAAATCACACCATATTATAAACCTAAGTAATTTATCCTAATTAAAACTTACTTATTTAAGCTAAACAACTAATCTCTCTCAACAGCCTCAGTTTTGGTTAGCCATTCTGTGCTTATTGCTGTACACCACAGGGGACTCCTGAAGAGCACAACTTTTGCTTCAGGCCACTTACTCGTGCCTCATGGGCACCTCAGTGATTAAAGTAAGCCCCAGATGTTCAGGACGCGGTCCCAGCACTCCTTGCTGTAGCTCTGCTCTCCACCTGCAAAGCCATTCAACCTCCGTTGATCGAATGGAGTTGGTGACAGCATTTGGTTTGCTGCCGCATCCCAAACATCCTTACGTGATGTCCTTACATCCCATCCTCAGCTGAATGTGCCGCAGCCAGTGGTGTTAGCATAAGCCAAAACTGAATCATGCCAACGCTGGATTGTGTTTCGTGGGGTCTGGACTCTGTTTCCTCTGCATCTCGAACAGAATGAGCACACACTGGCATTTCATAAATGACAAATACATAGTAATTAACACACATTTGTGAATTTCCCGCATAATTCAGCTTTGGTCAAAAAAAAAAAAAAGTTAATTATTTGATAAAACAATGTAGGAACATTTTATTTTTTACCAATACATTTTTACCAATACATGAAAATACATATGTAACTAAAACTTCCTCATGTGGGCATATCTGTGGTAAAAGTTACATCGGCCTGCACTTTACTCTTAATTGACATGCCTGATTATGATGGCTCCAGACTATTTTCTTGTCTTGTTTTGTTGCAAGTGTCAATTAGGACTGGGACTAGGAAAAGACCTAAAGAAAGAATTTCAGGTTACAAGGGACTCGCAGAGTATGTTATAATATATATATATATATATAATATATATATAATATATATATATAATATATGCTTCTTTTGGTATTGTGATCCAGCTGTAATGTTTGCAGTGCCAGATGCCTGTATTCTTCCAGCTGACTCTTATTCCCTGAGCTTTTTGGTATTTTATCTTGTAGGGCATTTCAGTGCTCCAGCACTTTCATGAAGTCTTTTGCATCTGAGTCTTCCTGATAAACTATTACCTCAAAAAGAAATGTGTAATCCATCAGGTCAAAAGATAACTTTTAACAGTTGCATACAATCATCAGAAAAATCCAACATAACTTTTCCAATCCATAAATTATTCTTGTGATTAAAACCTTTGCTTTTGATTAATAATAATTATTATCATTACTAATACTATTGTTGCTACTACTTACTATTGCCACTGCTATTGCCGCTGCTATCACTATCACTGTCACAGTTGCTGTTACTATTATTATTGATATATTATTGTCATTATTACTACAATTGTGACTATTTTTATTACTATTATTATTTATATTATTGTTCTGTGGCAAAATGTAAACATTTAAAAGTTTAAATAAATTAAAAAATCCTAGTGTCTTAAGCCTCTTGGGTGGTACCCTATAGTGTGAACTTTTCCATATTTGAAAGACTCTCAAGTTTAAAGTGGGAATGGCGATCTCAGCTTCATTTCAGTACTATAAATCTCCTATGACATGTTTAGGAACATGGTTAAACTTTGGATTATTTTTGTGGCACAATGAATCAGGAAAGTGATTTCTCATAAACCTCTGAAATGCATGTGTTTAGTCTGTCATTAGGATCTCGTGAACAAACAGAAGAATCCTAGTGTGAAATCGTCACATGAGAAGCAGAAAGATGGTTTTGCCTCCATTTCAGATAAGTTATGCTTCAAATCATGGATGAAGTTTTAGAAGCAGTTATTATACACATATAAGTACATTCCCTTCCCTGATGGGCATGACTTCAGGCTTCTGACTCTTTAATGGTTATAATGAGTAATATATGTTTATAGTTAGAAAAATGACTGTATAAACAATAACTCAATGTTCTGTAAAAAACCATACTGCATCAATTTTCCCTAGTCTCCAAATGAAAGCGTGATTATTTTCACTGAAAGTACTTGAGCTGTACTAATACCTAAGTCAGCTATATTATTTTTGCTTCCTGGAGCAGTTTGCTCTTTAAACAAATTAGGGTTCTGATTCAACAGGATTCCTTCTCTTTAATAAACACATAAGTACATCCTTAAGTTTTATTAACATCTATTTCCTTGAAGCTAAATAAAATAAAGAATGCTTTCCAATAGCCTTTTTAATATGGTTGTGCCTACTGGGCAAAGTGGGAACTAACCCAACAAAACGAGGGCCAAATTATGAAGTAATTTGAATGAAACTCCTGTTGACCTTAGGAGGATTTTTACTTGATTAAGAATAATGGAATTTGGAACCAAGTAAATGTGGTTCAAGGGGCGAATGAGAATGTTCTATTCTTACTGCAGTGAGCCTCCCTTCCAAGGCGCTGCGTGTGTGTGCCAAGCACAGGCAAGTGCGGGGACGGTGTCCCGGTTCTGTTCAACCTGAGTGCATTTTAGTGCTTGCTTATTAGTCAAGCTGGAGGAGACAGGCAATGAGAAGGAAAGTTCTAATTAGTACATATATTTTGCTTTTGATAACTGCTCAAAATGGTAGATAGAACATTACCTACGTTAAATGCATTTCGTACATACTCCTGCTTGTTACAAGAGCCTACTTTAATGAAGTATTAAATTTACATATAAAATTGTTTTCAGCAAAGTACTGAGAACTGAATCTGTTAATAAGCTTTGTTCTGGTTGGAAACCAAACGGAACCACGGAGTCCCAGAATGCCAGAAAGAGGACAATAAATATTTCTGGCACAGTTTCAAAGGTGCATAATGCCAGACATAGACATGTAAAAATAATGGCAAGCTCTACAAAGATTATAAAAGAAATAAAATCACAGTTCGTAATTCATATAATCATGTTAAATAGCAGGCTTATAAACCAATTCATATAATAAAATCCACATGTAAAAGTATCTGTGATTTCATTCAGTTAAAGATGACAAATATTAGAGCTCCCCTTGAAAGCAAATATATATCTTGCAAGCTGAAGGACAATGAACAGTTGCTTTGTGTTCATGTTTAATGGTATAACCTCTGTTAGTCTTTTCGCACATGTGATTTTCAAATAACTTTTCAAAGAATGTGAAATCTAAAAGCGTTCAGAATTTCAGAACATATTTCAGCTACTGAGTATCCTTCACTTCAACTATTACTGCTTCAAGTTTAGATAATTTAAGAACTGAGTTTACAGTCCCTTCACATGCAAAACTCCCAGGCAACATGATTTTCTTGTAGCATGTCATACTAATAAATGTCTAAAACAGAGCTTGAATGAATTATATTAGAAGGATGTAAAAAAATATTTCCCTTCTTAAAATGAAGCTATTTCATTAAATAAATATAGGAGATGGACAAAAAGCAGAACTTCTACTGTAATCACTCCAGTGACTTCAAATGATAGGATTCAAAGTCATTCCAAGCCTGCTTTGGCTACACAGAGGTGCTTAGATAAAATTAACGTCTCTTGAATTCTAAAAACACATTTGGGAACTGGAATTTTGGAGAAATGAGTTTGGTTTCTATTGCATGTTTTTGGGGTACTCTCCACATT
The DNA here is from genome assembly GCF_964106895.1 of Numenius arquata. NCBI lineage: Eukaryota > Metazoa > Chordata > Aves > Charadriiformes > Scolopacidae > Numenius > Numenius arquata. The sequence goes on from NC_133578.1 coordinate 25,101,059, forward strand.
CCAGTCATAAACTGACCTATTATCAACCAATGGACCTGTAATCAGCCAGTGAAAAGTAAAGCCAATGATAAAGCTGTAATGAGTCAAAGGTAAAGTGCAGATGTGATGTGGGGGAAGAGAAAATTCTGAAATAAAACTTCAGTTCTTCAGGCAAAATAAAATAGAGTAAAATGCATTAGAAAAGGCTTATTTTCCAGCACAAGCAGCACATCAAATTGAGTCCTGTTGAGAATAAAGGAGGTTACCAGGAAATAGAAATAACATGTAGTGAAGTCTAGGAGTTTTGCTTTAGGGCAAAATATTTTTTTTTGTTAGGTCTGGGTTATTTTATTAAGTAATATACATTTATCAATACTAGATCAGTTCTTTCATGCCAGAAATGCAGAAAAAACCTACTATAATACATTTTATGATTGCGGGTGACCTTAATTCTTTATGAAGGATAGTTATTTTACACATTCATTTCATTTTCTTCACTTTAAGACAGATAGATGCTAATCCTAAACATCTTAACCTAATGTACAATGAAAACTTACTTATTCTCATTTTTCTAGCTGCCTGTCTTAACAATTTGTTCTTCAAAACTTCACAACCTCTCTTCATTTTCACCAGAGCGAATGAGAAGATCAGTGAAAAATAACAATATTTGGCACATTGCTAATAAAACAATATTGTCTTATTGATGGCCCACCTGCCTTTTGTTTCTTTCCCTATATTTAAGATATAAACAGTTTGGTGCCATCTCTGTTTTATGCTTGAATGACCCCTGGCTAGCAAATTGGGTCCTGGGATTCCTGGAAGCTTCCACAGTGCAACTATCCATCTCCTATTCTGTAATGTACTAAATTATGCCTATCTGATATATGTATTGACAAATCATAAGATTTCCTATTTGGCTTGTTTGCATACTCTTTGATTTATAAAGAAAACTTTCAGAAAAGTTTTGTGGGTTCAGGTGAGATACTGCAAGGGATCTGATTTTCAGAAAGAACTAATTGACTAACCTTTGAAATCAAGTCTTTTTAAAATGTCTTGAGCTTGGCTCAAGTCTTTTTAAAATGTCAAAAGCAGAGGAATCCATCCATACTCATTAGCTACTTTTTTAATCTTGACCTATGCATCTTCCTATTTTTTCTATTTTTTAGGAAAATAACTTCTGATGTATGCAAATTATTTTACCTTTTTGTTGTAATATAACTAAAAATTAACAGTAAAAATAAATCATTACATTATTGCAGAGAGAAGTGCAGGCACCACACATATTTCTAACAATCTATAAATGCATTCCTACAAACTTGTTTATTGGATAAGTCTGGCCATAAATTGGCCAGGACACAGAACTTTATATAAAAAGAGCAGAACATTGAACAAAAACATTATAAGTCCACAGAATTATATTTAAAGTAAAGTAACCACAAACTCCTAAACATGTATCCCAAAACTCACAATCTTTATAATGAAAGTAAAAGACCACATCATATAACTGTCTTAGCCAGGCAATTCGGCATTTAACTTGTTTATTTTTCAGTTAAACAAAATCCAAATATCTCTGGGGAAGACAATGCTAATAACAAACATAACCACATAAGCTTTGTATATGAGATTCAATTTTAACTTTAGTAGGGCCTGTCAAATTGGAAATTGTAGTAAAAAGCCAATAAACCTTAATCAAATTCTATCACACAGAGAGATTGGGCATTTTCTTTTTACCCAGTTTGCTCCAGAATTTCTGGTCTGATCCTGAGTCCTGAAATACTTGCATACTCCTTTGATATTATTCTTAGCTTTGCAAGTAAGTTACTGTACTTTTTAATAAGGAAATTCCATCTTAATAAAAGAAATCCTGTTTAATGGGCACATTGAAGAAAAATGAAGAATATTTGCCTTTTATTTTTCCGGTGATGTTAAGAATTTTCTTGAGTATATGATTCCCAACTGGTGGAATTTCTGTTGATTTCCCTAAGAGCAGGAACAGCCTGGTCGTAGAATAGCCACCTGCAGTCTGCTTGTTTTAAAGCTCTCCCGAAGACACTTTTTTAGTATTGCCATCAAAAGTATGTGCATTGACATCTATTTGCTAAATTAATTTGGACGTATCTAAAATATTTCTTTGCTTCTTCACGCTGTGCGTAATTATTAGTTTCATTACACTGGCATCATCTTTTGTTCTTTAACACATGCTTTCCTTAATTTAGAATTTACATCTTCTCTATTCTTTGAGCATCGCATGAAATTAGACCCTAATCCTTCATCAGAGTCTAAATGGGATATTTTAGCTGCATGCTTCCCAAAAGCTTTATTAGGGTTCTACACAGTTGTAGCGGTCCACACAGAACGCAGGTCCAAGACCTGACTCCCTCTGATATGTCTGTGCAAAAAATCTTCTTCATTACTTGGCAATTTTAATCAATTCTTTCTACTCTTGCCCCTCACAATTTTTGCAGACTAGCAGAGTCGCAAGACAGCGTATGTGTTTTTTTCTTTATCATTGCTGCTGTATTATCTGAGCTGTGCATTGGTCCAGGAGATTGTTCTGTTCATCTAATTTTATAACACCCACACCTTCCAGTGTCAGCTTGTGTTGGGTGCCATAGTGAAGAAATCCCACAGATTCTACTTCTAAGGATGAGTGGACTACAGAAAGCATTGAGGGGAGGCAGTTAGAACTGAAAATGTTAAGCATGTAAAAAATGGTAGACTCATCTGCTCTAAAGTCTTCCTTGGACATTCAAGTGTTTCCTCACTATCTCATTGCTTTACTAAAGGCTTTTCAGCTATTAACTTAAATCGCATTACACATTTTCACATTTTCAGCTAAATTTTGTCTTCAGATGAACACAACCAGCTCTTTGGCTTCAGCAGAATTTTGCATGAGGCCACCTACATGCTCTGTGCTAGAGGACAAAGCTTCTGTCTTGACTGAGATAATGGGAAAAGCCTTCATAAGCTTCCAAAAAGATCACGAAGGCAAGAGCTTAGCAACACCCTCATTCTTTACTCCAGATCTCAAACAAGAGAAAGGGCACTTCAGTGGTGCTCACAATTGTGACAGCAGTCACGGCACACATGAAATATTTTCATTTGCAAAAGGGTCTGTGTCTCAAGCATTTGCAGATCCATGAACCAACAGTTCCTTCAGCTCACTTTGCATCTCCCAGAAAGTCATTTCACCTGACCGTGAAAGCAGACAGCAGAATGGGAGGAACAGAGGTGGCAACCCCTTCATCCACAGCCTCAAAACCACACCGGTGCCATTGGACCCATAACAGTAATCACCCACTTTGGGCCTGAGCTGGACTTGCCCTGTTATGATCAAACACTGCGAGGGAGACATTCGTCCCCTGTACACAGTCAAAACCACACATCTCCACTTCAGAAGCAAACATGTTACAAGGAGTTGATACCTGGTTCATTATATTTTTAAAATCGTTGTCTTTGAAATGAGAAGTCGATGTTCCAGCCAGCTGCATGCAATTAGGAGCAGCAGCTCAGCATAATAGGGTGAGGAACTTTTAATGGGTGTTTATAGGCTGAAAGCATCGACCTCTCTTTTAAATGAAAGAAGCAGTAGAAGAAATAGTAAGCGCTAAAAGATAATTCAAAGTACCCTTAGAAGAGGAAGATTTGTTATCCCTGAAGCTTCAAAATGCCAGGTATTCAGAAGACCTCTGCCTTCCAGTATCACCAATAAGGGGAGTGGGAAACTACTTTTTAAAATCTTACTCCAAGACAAAAAAAAAGAGTTGCATTAGCATTTTTTAGCTGCTTGGAAGGTTAAAAACATTCCAGCAAAAGAGTCTAGATTGAGGTATGTGAGGCAAAAACAAATATTCATCCATAAAATGGCTACACTAGCATAAGGAGAAATACTTAGTAGGCTTAAGGTGGGAATTTAGGGAATAGTATTTTTGCTTTTTTTAACAGGAAATACTGTTTAGGCGTTTTATATAGGGGGTTCTGCATTTGTGAAGGGATAATTTGCTCTAAAATATGTGGGCAACTAGCCTAAATTCTCTAATTGAGTAGTTTGCTTATAACCCCAGGCCATTAGGTGAATGTAAACTATTACAGGCTTAGTAAGAAAATAGTCCCATTAGGATTTTTGTATTTGTATGTGGTTGTGGGTTAGTGTGACTGTTTCCAAAAATGACGGATTAATGAAAAGGTCTTTTTTTTCTGAGTTTGCAAATACCCACTTTGAAGTACCTAAACTCAAATTAAGCTGAAGAGTTCTTTTTTTTTCTATCAAAAAATACCAGATCAAGGCTTAACTATTAGTTCCAGTGTGAGTTATCTAGGATAAATCACAGGTATGTTTGCAGTCTTTACAAAATAAATATTCCTACAGAAATACCTAATTCAGTTTTTGCTCCATATTTCATTAACTCCTTAATTTTAAGTGCCAGCTATTAGTGCAATAAAAAATCTTCTCTGTCCTCTGAGAAAACCATGGCCTTTCTGGAAGTGTAAGTATTTAGCCTTCACGCTTCATACACGTACTTCAGTTGCTAATGTTAAGATGTCACACAGGCTGCTTGTAGACTCGGATTTCTATAAGGAAGGAGACAACTTTATGTGCAGTTTCTTTTATACTGCTAGTATTAAATCATGTACTTTTCACTATATAATACATCTCTCAGTTGAATAGTCTATTGCTTCTCCTGTTCCCAGGCAAACTTTAGCCTATCACATTTTATTTTTCATGGCCACTGTATGTACATAATATGGTAAGATATTATTAAGAAGAGGAAACATAGCTTTAATTAAAATAATAGGAATAAATTACCTACATATAAACACATTAGAAGTCAGCCCTAAACTTACTAACAATTTCCAGCATCCAGCCTGCTTCCCACAAAAGCTGAGAATTAAGGGTTATGAGAAACTGAAGTCTGTGAAATGAGAAAAGTCCTGTAATAGCTTTGGTGCAGAAGAAGGTAAAGAAAAAGTACTTGTGCCAATGGTGTCTAAAGTCCAAGGGGGAAATGTGACCACAGACTCAGTTCTCCAGATGAAGTGAAGGAGGGGTACAAGTGTAGCTCAGCTCCCTTGGACCCTGAAAAATACTCACCTAAGCAAAAGAAATGCCAGATATGAAGACTACTGGAGTTTTCATGTAAATTGTCAAATTTATCAATATAATAGGGACTGGAAGGATTAAAGGAGAAAAGCAGAGATCAGAACATTTTGCATGCAGTCTAAGTAAAACTGAAGCAAAATGTTGGAAAAGGAAGTTACACACTGAAAAAAGGGTAGTATGACAACACACAAATAATCTGGTTGCTCAAGGGATTAGAGGGAATAACACCAAGAGCAGCTTCCTACAGAATTAAGAAACTATGTAAAGGGGATTTATTAAAAATAGAATGGTCACATGGTTTGTTCTGCTTCTCTTATAATGTGAGAAGATTGTTTTCCCATTATATCAGCAATATAAGGCATTTTATTTATTAAGTAAAAGAGTGATAAATGGGAGATCCCTATTTTGAGGATTTAACAAAGTTAAAAGCACTGCAAATCCGATAAAATAAAAATAAGGAAAATGTAAGCACAGAATAAGCATAGAAATGCAGTCAGGAGGGAGCACTATGTGTGATAGTAGGTTGCTCTGGCTGTACTTAGAAGATTCTGATGCAGATGGAAAGGAAAACCAGCAAAAGCAAAAAAAAAAAAAAGAAGCATTATAATCTGAATAGACTATCAGGACAATCATTTGAGAGAAAACATGAAGATCTCAGATTACTTTTAAATCTTAATCTTCTTGGCATCACAAACAAACCTACTTCAAACTTTCCTTCGGTCATGGTTTCAGCTGAACAGATGCTCTGTCCGAAAAAATGAAAATAGATGCAATATATACAAAACCGTACCAAGCTCCCAGGATGAAGTCACCAGCAGGCACTGGGAAAGTCCCAGACTGGACTCAGCTGGGAACTGAATTCCAGCTCTGGAGTCAGGGGCACACGGATGAGGCTCAAAGGCAGATGGACAGACAGGGTCCTCCTCGGACACCGGCCATTGAAGACAGAGGGCTGACCCTTTGATCCCTCAGCTTTTATACTGAGCATGGGGCAGATGGGATGGAATACTCCGTGGTCAGTTTTGGGTCACCTGTCCTGTCCACTCCTCCCCACAGGTGTGACCCCTCTATGCTTTTCCTCTTCCAACCCTCCAATGGGACAAATAACAAAGTGAGCTGACCTCGGTTGTTATAGCAATAAGTATAAGCAGGAGTCTCTCTGCACACCATTCCTTGGCATTGACTATAAACACAGGTCTTATCACTCTTGAGAACAAACAGTTTTCTGCGCAGTATGCCATTAATTTCAGGGAGTTAGAAAAGGCTTAGCTAAGAAGTAAAATTACTGCACAGAAAGTTGGTTCTATTTTACCTCAAACCAGGAAACCTTCTTACACACAAAGTCCTCCATAGGACACATAGTCCTCCCATGTCCTCATCCTGTCCATACTGTCTACACAGATACTGTGAACTTGGGAATTCAAGAGAAACATTGTCTCAGGTCTCAGTCCCGTGGCCTGGATCCACATGATTCACAATTACAGCTACAGACAATTGCAAGGGAAGGGGAAACTATATTCAAACCCCCTCTTTAAAATGTATAGATGCAGTGCAGCGAGCACATCTGCTGTGGGGCAATGGAGTATGTTCACTGCAGATGGGATCTTTAAAGAATTTATCTACTAAGCCCTTACCATTCAATTGCCTTTCAGGATCTGTGAAATAAGAGGCTTATTTATTAATAAAATTGGGAAAAAAAAGCACATCCCTAACTTAACAACTCCTCTGCTAGTCTTAAATTGTTCATCCAACAAGAAGCTTTAGGATCGGGTTTTTATTTTTTACTCTAGGGAAAACATATTTTTCATTAATGTAATAGCTTAACTTCTGGTGCTGAAATTTTCAAACATTGGTCAAAGGCAGATACACAAGCATTTGGTGTGAACAGTGTTAAGTCTGAATATCAGGGACAATGGACAATGAGGTCTTCTAGGAGGTGTTGGAAACCTTAGCTGTATGAAGTACTATTTGCAGTACTTAAAATGAAGATTAAAACTCACGTGCAGACAGTTTGATAGCTGTAACTGTGCAAATTCAGGTGTTTTCCTGGAGTCATGAGTTAATTTTCAGTTGTTCATCTGTGTTTCCTCTTCTGCCATCAGATTCCCTGCAAGCTTAGCCTTCAGCACCATTTTAGGTTCCATCTTTTGCCGTAGACCAATAGAGCTGGTGCTGTGCGTTGTCTCTTCAGAGGAAATTAGAAACCAAACCTGAATATGGGATAAAAACTGAACATAAAAACAAATGAAAGTTTTACTAACTTCATCAAACGCTCCTGAATTTCCTGCTGTATAAAGAGGCTGTGCTGGTAAAGTTTCTTTGCAAGAAGGCTGCTACTCTGAGGAGCCCGAGATCCTCCTTAAGAGCTCTCACAGTCTTCCCAGAAGGAAAAACAGGCTATGAACACTCAGCATTTCACCTGTGATGGTACTACTGAATTCCCCAGCCTCTGGCTCTTCCCACGCATCCAACCAACCAAGAAAAACAAGCTCTACAATGATACAGAAGTGTCTCCATTTCCATACATGTGACGCAGATGTCTCTCTTACTCAGTTTCACTGCCATCACCTTTCCTATTCCCCATTTTGCCATACAAAGCCTGGCTGTCTCTGAAGTCAGAAGTAAGACACTGCAGCCTTGAAAATATGGAGCAGGAGGGGGATTTTGCAGATGTACCAGTACTTGGGCAAATTCTCCTTGGCAGCATTTACATCCTCTCTTCTGTTTGCTCTTTTAACTGTCCTACTAGGAATGTTTGCAAAACAGGAAATTTGGAGTAAATATTGCAAAATACCTGCAGTCAGTGTACGTGTGAGATATCAATTTCTAAGTGACATTAATTGCTCAAGAAGTCTGAATCAAATAGTTATAATCAATCAGCCTTAGAAAATAAATATTTTGAAGCAAAATATAACAGAGGCACTGGAGACTAAATTTTGTCAAGAAAATAAATGGGTATTTATTACCTTCAGAAGTTTTATGAAGGAACTCCAGATGCTGAATACTCCTTAAAATCAAGCCACTTCTCACTGTGGAAAGATGGAGTTAGTTGCCTTAGTCAGAACCAAAATTGTTCTAATTTGCCCCATAGAATTTCTCAGTCAAGAGATTGCTCAGGACAAACTAAAACCAAAAAAAAAGTGTCAGCTGTTAATAATTTTTCAGTCTAAGAAGAATTTGGCAAAGCAATGGCATGGAAGGGATGAAGATTCATGAACAAATTCTTTTTTAACAAGTCTTCCATTCTATTTCTATGGAATTCCAAGTAATTTTTCCTTGCTCAGCTTTTCCATAACCTCACTGAGGATGAACTTCCTCTCTTGTGCCGGTGGAGGAGCCCCTGGTTTGCTAGTTCTGAGTAGGTAGCTCAACCTGGCTGTGCTGGAACATGCTCCATGGTACATACTGCCTTTTAGCAGCTGTGAACTGCTCTTTAAGATGTGTCTCATCTGCTGCTGTCCATCTGCAATCAAGTTCCACTCTTAATCTCTTCTTAGAGCTTTTGACTTTAATTCTTAATGTCTTGTAGCTTTAAACAGTTCTTTGAGATTATGTTTGGAAAACGATGAATTCACAAGAGACTTGATTTTAAAAGTACAGGCTGGACGTAAACAATACCTAGTATGCAGTCGTATCATGGATACAGGAACTGTATCTAGCTTAAACCCAGGGAAGAAAACCCCAGGATCAAAGCCAGACTTTGTAGACATATTTAATTATGTATTACTGGTAAAGCAATAAAAGCTTACAATATGGGCTCTATTCACAAAAAGGACATTGTTTTGTCATGTTCTTCTTGTAAATTCCTTATGCATGACTCAAAGTGTCATTTTACATGAGATTCATAAAGACAAATGTCAGTTCTACATGGGTGTACCGATGTGTTACAGAGTTTAATCAAAAGCAAATGTGTATGTTGAAATCATATGTGTCATTAAGAGCATTTTTGCCCATAAATTGGAACTCCTATTATGGTCAACAGACTGAGCTCCTATGCAATAAAGCTGCACTAGGCCTTCTGCATTTCCTGAAAAAGTATACCAAATCATTTTGAAGTGCAGTTATTAAACACAATGTTCTCTAAGGGAACTATTATCTCAGGGAAGTACTTTGGGAAGAGTCCTTCCATTTCAAGTACCATCAGAGAAAAAGTCTTGAACAACATATGGCACTAGATACTGTCCTAAGAGTGTTCAATCTTTATAAGAAAAAGAAAGTTCAAGTATCTGGTGGGTCAGAAACTTCTGAAAGAACTAGGAGGTAAGTTATCAGGGAAAGACTTGAAGGCCAGCAAAACGAGGATAGGTAGATGTTGAAGCGCTGTGACGTAGAACACCGACAACATGCTGAATAGTACTTTTTATAGGTATCACAGTGAGGTATCAGTGCATCACAACTACATTGGAAAAAATAATAGAAAGCTGGCTTTTAAATGCTGCTTTATGGCAGTAGTAAGTGTAAATAAACCAGGATCTTTAAAAATATGAATTACAGTAACACTAATGGTCAAAGATGAACTTACAGGAAATAGAGATGCTGCAATAATTCTTCATGTGGCATATTTAATCTCCCAGCCTATTGTGCCTTATAACCATACATCACCTAATTTCAGTTAGCAAATAAACTCCCATAAACCAGAATTTACTGTTAAAGGAATAAGAGTGAGTAAATAATAATCAGATGAAGATTACCAGGAAGAAATCAGCACCTGAAAGAGAAAAGGACCCAGGGCTTGTCTAGATTTTTAATGGCTAGTTAGAAAATCTAAAAATGTCACACAGACAGCCAGGAAGCAAACTGATAACATATGTTCAGAAAGCAAAGGCAAGCACACATCACTGCTGTTTTGTAAAATACTCTTTCAAACGTGCATGCCATATGTATCACTGGCATGTGTTGACTTTCCAAATGAAACCAGAAGAAGTTCATCTGCCGTGAAAGAGATACCTGGGAAAAATCAACTACTTTTAAAAGGTTATTAATACTAATGAACTGTGTTTGATTCTTGGAAAGCAAAAAGCATTCAAAGCTAGATTCTTAATTCTGATATACATCTTGGTTGATTCCACTATAAAATCTTTTATTGCAAAACTGAACGAAAGTCAGACTCTTGGTTTTCACTTGCTGTTTCTGTTCATCTGTCTTTTGATTGCTCAGGGGAATTTGAAATTGAAATTTTCTTCCCTGCCAGCTTTTCCACACACAGGCATGTTCTGCTGGAGTGAAATATTTGTCCCACAGGAAAACACCATGGGGCTCAGACTCCCTTTATGTACCACCACCTTCCTTCTCCCCACCCCCCATCTCCCTTTTTTCCCTCCATGTGGATTTCCATTGTGGAGTGGTTGACAGAAACTGTAAAGAGGGGGAAATATTTTAATCAGGGATAGTGATCTTTTTCCACCTATGCAGAGAAAGATCCAAGGTCAGAAGGCTTTTCTTCATTCATGGAGCTGAAGATGTAACCTTGGTCAATAAAAGTAAATCCTTACTGCAGATGAAGGGATGAACTGATGCCCGCATTTACACGTTGAGGTCTGTTTCTTGCTTTGTATACAGCTGTTACCAGCAGTGAGTTTTCTTTTACAACTTTGGTTCTCAACACTGGATAACTGGAGTTTGAGCTTTCTACTGGCCGAAACCAGAAAGGAGTCAGGACATGGTGCTGCAAAGGTGCAAGGCGTCATCCAGGGAGAGCTTGAACTGGGGCCCAGCTGAGGGAGGCTCTACAGGGACCAGAAGGTTGGACAAGTCTGCAAAATGCATCTGCCTTGACTTAAAGCCCTTTACTTATGTAGGGTAGTTTTGATGTGACTGGGAGTTGTTCCTACTCAAAATATAAAGAGCCCATTCTGAAGGAAAAGTTATCACTTGTTTTAGATGCCACTGATGCTGGCTCTGATTTGTTGACCTTTTCTGTGTAGTGTAGGGGTAGATATTCTTGTATCTGCACAAAGCAGTGTTTTCTTTTCCTTTTTGTTTAGAAAAAAAAAAAAAGCATGCAAATCACATTAGGGATTCTTTTTATTCTTTTTCTTTTCTTTTTCCCTCTAACCTGAGTTAGAATTCAGTTCAGGTATATGTAAACTATCCCACAGAAAACTAAATATAGCAACAACCGAGAGAGATTAGATGAGATTGTGAGATGTTTTTGTGAGTTGCAATTAGACAGCCAGCAGCTTCACTTGTAAATACAGACTTTAAAGGATAAAAGGCCAGTGAATGCTTCCTTCAGTAAAGTGCCTTGGGAAAAGAAAATACACTTTGTTTGCCAATTGTGCTTGAAAATAATTTCAGATATCTCATTCCAGTTTCATCATTTTTTTTTTACCAGTGTATGAATGCACATATTTAGGAAATGCTAAGAGGTTTGAGGTTTTTTCCCTTGAGTTAGAAAGAATTATCAAAATATGAGGATTCTCCTCAGAATGAAATTTCCTCCTTTAGCGAGGGACTCGCCTAGGACTGACTGTGCCTTGCTTACACCTGTTAAAGCTTTGTTTTGATGCTTTGAGTTGTGCTTATCCCTTGAGCTAGCGTTCTGCAAAGGCCTATATGTAACTGAGATTCCTATTGACCTCATTAGGCTCTAGCTCAGGTCCTCGGTGAGAGGTGCACCAGCTCTTGTCATGAGTAACTTCTACTCATACCACAGTGCTCACTCAAGGGTCCCAGGTGGTTCAGTTGCTTGCTACAGAGAGAGCTTACCATGCAGGGGGAAAGAGGTCCCAGACAAATGAGATAAATAAAAGTAGTAAATATTACTGTTCAGTCATGAGGAGAGAAATAAAATTAACAAATGTTCATGTTTAATTATAGTTTTGCCTCACTACATTTTCTTGTTTTCTAGGTACTTAAGAGAAAGAGACCATGTCATGAACAAATGAAACCTCCAACAAGGTTTGCCACAAAATGTTGGACATTTTCTTGGTAGTACACACACCTTGTCCCTTTCTTTTTTCTGCTAGGATTATTTGGCAGAAAACAGGTTTAAGATGTTTAATGGGAGAAAGTACAGCTCCCTTGGGATTCAGAAGTTGTTTCTGGTTTTGCTGTGAAATCTGTTTTTGGCTAGTCACACAAGGCATGTTGCTGTTTTTCCATTTTTCAGATAAGGATAGTACAACTTATCTATTTTACAGCATTACTGTGAGAATTTCCAATTTTTCTGAATTAGTTTTGTGTCATTGGCTGAAGAGTTGTATAAAAAAGGAAGAGATTATGATTTTTTTTTTTAAATCTGCCTTTTCTGCTTATTTCACTGAAATTAGTTCATTTAGAGGGCTTCAAAAGTATGATACTGTAATTAAAATGTAACAAATAATGAATTTCATAATTTAAACTTTTCACGGGAGAAATGGGAAGAAATAGCAACAACATATTTTTATACAAATATTTTTATAATAAATATAATAAAAGAAAAAATACTCCTGAATTACATTATATATTACATTATCTACACGGAGAATTATTTGCATATGTAAGAGTTACTGACTTTTTAAAAAGTAAAAAGAAGGATGATTCTCATACCTGACTTCAGAGAAGAACCGAGTTCTTAATTTCCCTGTAATGTTTTGTATTCTTTCAGAATTCTGCTTAGATTTCATTTTCTGGTTCTGCGTGGTTATTCTTTTGAGTTCTAGGTGCATTATAAGAAGCACAATGTGTCTTCAAAACGGTGAATACTCTGAATTACTCTTCTGACAGAAGCAGTAATCCCCCCAAAAGCTGGAGTTGTTCAAAACCTCACAGACAGCCCAGGCAGTCTTTTAGGAACACAACCGGTGCTTTGCTTCTCAACCAGGGAGTCACAAACTTGTGTCAGGGCATCTCAGGCACCTGCTATTTCCATACTGCAGGGAATGCACTGAATGGGAAAAGGTCTTCAGGGGCTACTAATGGAAATGGGAAGCTGGGAGGCATTGATACAGAAATCCTGATAATAACTAGCTCAGTATTAAGGTAAAAGCATTCTAACAAGCAAAATTCAAAATATCAGGCCATATCCTTTAAGTTTTCCAAGATTGTGCCAAGGTGAAGCATGGTGACCTGTGGTCTTGCTTCAGACGCCAAGGCAGTTTGACATGGCCTCCAGAAGTACCAGCTGGCGAAAAAGCCAGTCTGTCTTTGGGGGAGAGTGGGCAGAGACAAAAAAGGATATGTGGTCCCTTTCAGTGCAGTGTTGGTGTCTCCTTCCCCAGATTCTCATTTAAATAACCGAGGCTGCTGAAAATGTGTAAATTGGCCACCCTTTTTACGATTTTACTATAAATTTTAGGAAATGCAAATTCAAGCCAGAATGTTGGATTATCATTAGGATTCATTTGATCTTTTTAGCAGCCAGATTTTATAGAGATGATATTATGAAATGACAGCAAGACATGCACATAAAATAGTGGAGGGACAAGAGGTATCCTGTCAAACAGGGACAAAACAATCGTGTCCTTGTGACAATATGAAGTTGGATACTTAAACAGGGTCAGTCTAAGATTTATGTAGTAAGAGAATGACAAACCTAAACAATAAAATTCCAGACAGGCCATGCAATACCTAGGTCAAGAAAAATGCAAAATAGTTTCATTTTCATAAAAGGTTCTGTACTACTAGACATGTAAAATATTACTTATTAAGACATCTTTCCACAAAAAAAAAAAAAAAAAATTGCAAATGAAGGTTCTTGCAGCAGCTATGAACCAGATCATTTTGCACCATCTGGTAGCCTGGAGCCAAACGTATGTTTGACACTCCTCAATGAAGATTGAGTACTATTTCAATCCACAAAATACCTTTCATTAACCCATTTTTCAATTATACCTGGTGTATCTACATCTGAGACTACAAAGAACATCTTGTTGGAAAGCGATACATTTGTAACGCCACAGAGCGCCTGCACACCATCCCCCAGGCAGGTTGCACCTTTTTGTAAAGCCTTATCACATCGAGCACTGTAGGCTTTGTGCTGTCTTCAAAGCCAGCTCTGATTGAACCTTTCTCTTCTGCTTGCCCCAGGACTGAGGATGTGCCAACTGGAAACCCGGAGAACACAATGTTTGCAAGACTGACCAAGCTATGCAGCACCAGCAAGAAACACACTGGAGTTTTATAATGCAGTTATAATGGCTTCCCTGCATCTCTCTTCTGGGCATCATTAACTTCTCTCATTTACTGTGCAGGTAATTCCATGAACTCTCAGCTGGGGTACTCGGTATCACCCAAACAGTGAATGGGAGAGGTTTATAATACACAAAAGAGACGGGCTGGGGAGCAGTTATAAATCTATACTAGCAGTGTGAGAACCTGGTGGAAGAAACTGTAAACTCATGTCCAACCTGCTTCAATATAGGTTTAACAGTCAGAAGAAAAAAGGTTTATTATTTAAGCAAAGCTTAATAACAGGTTTATATTAAAGCTCTGTTTAAATAATAAAACATTTTCTTCTGTTGTTAAAGCTATATGAAAGATGACTGAGAAATGTTTTCATGCTCTTACACTAGCTTCCCACCTGCTAGTGTCACAAATGACTTTACTTTGCAGCAAGATGGCAACTATTAGCACTCAGCTGAAAAGTACCAACTGTAATGAAAAATGCATGCTAGAATCCCACGACATGCAACAGTTTCTACCACTGACAAAATACTTTTTTTCCCATTAATTATTTAAATATTGGCTTAGCTGTGTTGATTTTGAGACCATTTCTAACTTACTTTGAACCTTGAGTTGGATGGCTCAACTGGCAGAATATCTGTTTCTTTTTCAAGGAGACGGAAGCTCATGCAGGGAGCAATATGCTATCGTGATGATAGCATAATAAATCCCCTTAATTTCCTTAATAAACCATTCAACTTAAATAGAAAAAAAAAAAAATTCAATAAGAGAGCAAGAGAGAAAAGTCACAGCAGCTTTGAGTAATCCCTAGAAGCATCTCCTCCTGCCTGCCTGCCGGCAAGAGTCACAGGTCATGCCTCCATTAGCAAGTATCACAAACCAACAGTGCTAGGACCTGACAGCTGCGTCCTACATATTTGAGGGGCTTTCTACTTCTGCTAGCTCTAGCTCAGTCCCGTGGGCTGAATGCCCATTTGTGGCTGGTGTGCAGGAAGATACCGTCCAGTATAGCTCATCTGAAATGAACCCAGGTGTGCTCTGAGGTTAGCCTACCCATGCAAAGCAAAGCAGAAAAAGGTAGACAACCAGAATATTCTCTGCAGAAGCATACTGAACTGCACCTCTATGGTAGACACACCCCACTTATTAATCAAATTAATTTTCTCCAGATTGAGAATCCAGGTTAATGAATCTCAACATGTGTCCACCACTTTCTGTAGAAACCTGCGTTTTAAATGACTGTCAAGCTGTAGCCCTCTTACCACCCAGATGAGCTTCTTCACCTCCATGAATGTCTCCAGTCAGGCACCCAGCCTACCACAGTGGAGCCAGTTCGTGTCCCAAATCCTTGTTTATCCACCCACAACCTCAGCTCACACACTTCATCTGAGACTTAGGTAATACTGATCATTTTTTTCCATACTGGTACACTACTGCCTACTCCGTCTCAGGCATAATGAGACAAAGCAGGGACTTGATTTCGTTTCCGTTCACAGCATCGATGAGATCAGCTCTAGAACACTCCAGTCCCAGTAGCTCTGCTCTGCATCCACACTGAAATGTGCTGAAAACATGGACCAAGGATGACCAAAAATTAATAAAAAACTAATAGAAATTCCATACTTCAGGAAACAATTAATTGATCTGTCTAGTTTGTCAGACAAGATGCAACTCAATTACATTATTTAAAGTAACTCCATGGGAATCAGTAAAGACTACTACAGATTACTTCACCTGACAGAGGAGCCCAAACCAAGATCTAAAAGCAGAGGCAATTTCAGGAAATATGTCTAAAATGTAACCAAATGGAGGCACTCTTGAGCTAGCTTTAAAATCATTAGACTTGGATGTTGGTGGCAGCATAGCCAGGGTAGCAGGGTGCTCAGCGTGGAGTAACATCAACTCCATCATCAGATGGTTTATTTACCCAGGTTTTTGGATGGGTCATGTAATTCACACCGAGCACTGAGCTGTTAGAGCTACAGCCCTAGCTTGTTTAAAAGTTATTAGAATGTGACTGTATGAACTGCACACAGGGCAGCGTAGATGCTGTTACAGGCTTTAACTCAAAGGAGGGTGGGGAGTGGGAGGATGCTGTTTGTGTTTGCATTCATGCCATGTAGCTCTAATGAGTCACTCTGATTGTCCAGTGAGAGACACATTGCAACGTGTTGTCTCAGGGCCACTTATAATGAGACTGTTAGAGGCTATAATCAGAGGATTGCTAATGGGCCTGGGTTATTTTGTCCCTGACAGACCTTTTTGTAGGTCAAGTGCTGATATTGTTGGCAAGTCAAGTATAGATCAAAAATTTTTTTCAGTAATGTATAGCTAGGGCCAGGGTATTACCTCAGTCGATCGCAATAGTCATCTGAATCCCATGAATCCTTGTTTCCTTGTTTCTTTATATGGAGAAGGTAAAGAAGGTAAGAATCCAGTACAGCTGTAATCGATTCACACAACAGGTTTATTCCTTTTGTTACTGGGATGAATGAGAGTGTTACTATGTTATGAGGAGTGCAAGAGAAGGAATGGGGTTCAAGCCTAAGTGCAGCATGGGATCCAAGCAAAACCAAAGTACTTAGTGCCTTGTGTAGTTCACTTTTTGCACAGGTTCCTTCAGTACTGCAGTTGCCATTACCCGTGGTGCTTCACCTAACATCCCTGTCAGGCAGTGGGTCATATAATTCATAAAATTTAACTCTAGCATCTCAGAAATTGTGCTAGCTGACAACATGTTTGATTTGGATCCCAGGTCTGAGGTGGAGGCAGTGGGACATTCAGCAGAGCAACAAGGAAAATGTTATCCAACTTAATACCGCACAAGGACCCCATGGCAAATCCCACCTGCTTCTCCAGCTTCTCCACACTTCCTAACTTTGTTCTTCTGCACTATCATCTCTGCCTAGCTTTGAAAGTAGCTGTTCTCAGGTAGTGGGTTAATATTTATCAAACCAAACTCAAGTAATAATTTATCTTCTCTTGCTCTAATTGATCAGTATTTTCAAATTATGGTAGAAGGCACTTCTCCTGATGGGTTCAGTAACTGAATAGAAATTTTTACTGAAGCTCTTTCTCTAGCTGGGTCTAGTTCCTGCCTTCCAGACTGAGAAATTCAAAAAGGACATAACTTATAAAGGGTCTTTTAGAAAAGAGAATTGATGTTCCAAACCCTTGGGGAAACATCCTCAAAATGTGCAATAACTTTTATGTGAGACCAGAATGACTACAGAAATGTTGTGATATTTCTCAAAGACAGAGGAAAAATGTTTGAAACATTTTAGTACCCAAAATAGATCATTATCAGTAACCAGTTTCATGCATTTAGCACACAGATTAAATATAAGGATCATAACATGGGAAAGCTTCCTGCTGAGATTTGCACGTTGCTTTGCTTTATTTTCCAATAGTTTGACAAGAGGCTAAGAGTTTAGATGAGCAAAAGAGTATTCATATGCTTTATTTCCTATAAGACAGGAAGGGTTTTTACGTGGAAAATGACTAGTAGCGGCTCAAGGTAATCCTAGTAGGACATTGTCCAGAGGTCTGGCAGGAGAAAGCTGCTAGGAGATGATATAGAAGGCAGGGAGATAGAGAAAAATGGAGATGGAGATAAACTTTCCCAAAAAATCAGCTCCCAAAAAGTCATGATCTGACCAAAAGTGAGCTGTGGAACCTATATGTATAATCACCTTTTCAAGGTGGACATCCAAAATTCAAAGATTGACAAGAGATCTGTGAAAACGTAAATAGAATTATTCTTTTACAAACTAATTACACAGACCTATCTGCACAGCAATACATTTTACAAATGTAAATAATAGCTTGTAAATTAATATGTGAACTAAGATTAAGTTAATAAAAACTAAATGCAATTTTAGCTAAAAAAATCTTTATTTTAGTTAAACAAATGTCTAATTTCAAAATGTGATACAGAAAGTGCTTTTACAGAATATGAAAAGTCACTGTGACGTGTTATAGCATGCAGCGTGCCACTCACCAGAATAAAAGCCATCATACTCCAGTTTTATCATCTGAATTGTGCCATCCAAGTTGTGACATGCACAGACAAAAGGTTGTGAAATCCAGCTTTTTTACTAAGAAGCATGTCATATATGTTAATCTCAGGTGGTTTTTGATATGGTCCTTGCACGTGAACTGAGGGAAAGACTACATACTACAGAGTCATGCTCCTGGGCTCCTGAAGAACAGAGTTAAATACTAGATAAAAACTCAAGGAAGAGGAATAGATATGATGAAGTGCTGTTATCCTTGGAGCAAGATCTAGCAATACATACAGGTCAAGTAGATACTAGATCTCGGCTACATTATTTGTGATTGCAACAATCATAAATAGGATAGAAGAAATGGTAGAATATATATATCTGTCTTTCTGATGCAGCATAAAACTGACATCTTGCCCATTTCTTGACATTAAAGATTCTGCTGCTAAGTCTGTGTTGGGGTGTTTTTTTCAGAGAAAAAGGGCTATTTTTCTTGGAGCAAAATGGTATATTTCATGAAGTAACACTGCATTTCATAAACAGATATTTTAAGAGACATTGTCAACAAAATAATGCTTTATAAGGCACTAGAAATGATTCAGTGCATGTCTGAAAAACAACTTTGATTCACTTTCAGCTTACTAAAACGTTACTATTCTTTCTATGAAGTTGAGTGGCTGCAAATGCGAGTCAGGAATCCTTTGTCCTACTTTTTCCTTCTCATTCGTGTTTCTGCCTGGATTAGTCCCCTTCCAATGGTTTATGACTCAGCCATGAGAAACAGACCACAAAGATTAGGAGGGACAGAACAGACAATAAAAACCAGGACCCTCTTTCTTTGAAGAAAATGATATTGTTTTCTCTCAAAGACATCAAATTCCTTCAAACCAAACCATCTCTTCAATTCTCACCCTTTTTCTTAAAATTATCTCCTACAAATTCCTAAGATATCTGTATTTCCATACTTAGGTTTAGATAATGGGTCACAGGCAACTCTGTAAAGATAATATAATAAAGCACACAGATGTAAAATTTGAGCAGATACTAAAATGCAAGACTCCATTCACTTGCCCTCTTTGCTCTGTCTGAAGCTGTTGATTAACTGATTGGTAATAGTCTCCTCTCTTGAGTACTTTCTATACATTTCTAGGAAGCGACAAACTGGCAGAAAAGTGATTTTCCCATTTTTGACAGAATTTTTTTTTAACTGGCGAACTCATGAGAGTAATGAAAGTGTTACAGTCTTTCCAATGGCAGTTGCCCAAACCCCAAGAGTTGGACAAACCCCAGGAGTTGGGATGACAGCTCTGATACATACCAATTTCTGTTTTCCAGATCTTAAATCTGAATGGATGAAATGATCTCTGGGTTATGTTTGAAATAGTTGTGTGGTGTGGCTGGGGACTGATCAACGCTGAAGTGTAGCCAAGAGTAAATCTGGAAGACACTGAAGCTAGTGCAATGTGCCTGTTGATCTGTGTGAAGACTATGCCGCAGGATTCAGTTAGTCCCTTGACCATATTTCCTTCTTATATACAGATGAGCTTTGAGGCCTTTATGCTTCCTTCTGAAAATATCTTGTTTCTTCCCAAATGATAATCACACTTTCTTCTAGGGTTTACATTTCCCTGGTTTGGGCAGTAAAACAAACCTCATGGAACGTAAAAAGTAACCTCTCTGACCAAAACCCAGAGAAACCAATCTCCTATGCATTCACAGTATCCCAACGCTGGACAAAGAGGTGGACGAAGAAAAACTCATCAGAGGTGGGATTGCTCTATGTCATGCAAAAGCTGAGTGAATCATCATCATAGAATCAGCATAGAATCATTCAGGTTGGAAAAGACCCTTGGGATCATCGAGTCCAACCATCTTCCCTATTCTACAAAGTTTTTCCCTACACCATATCCCCCAACACCACATCTAAATGACTCTTAAACTCATCCAAGGATGGTGACACAACCACCTCCCTGGGCAGCCTGTTCCAGTGTCTGATCACTCTTACTGTGAAGAACTTCTTCCTGATGTCTAGTCTAAACCTACCCTGTTGCAACTTGAAGCCATTCCCTCTTGTTCTATCGCTATTTGCTTGTGACAAGAGACCAGCACCAACCTCTCTACAATGTCCTTTCAAGTAGTTATAGAGAGTGATGAGGTCTCCCCTCAGTCTCCTCTTCCTCAAACTAAACAGTCCCAGCTCCCTCAATCGTTCTTCATACGACTTATGCTCCAGGCCCTTCACCAGCTTCGTTGCCCTCCTCTGTACCCACTCCAGCACCTCGATATCTCTCTTGTATTGAGGTGCCCAAAACTGAACACGATACTCCAGGTGTGGCCTCACCAGCGCTGAGTGCCTCAGCATGCCTTTGGTTCCAGGTACTGATGGATCATGCTGGGAGATTTCCAGGGAAAGGATTGATCTTTTACTGATTCATCTAGGAAACTGGATGTAAAGAGCTATTTCAAAGGAAGTTATGGTTGAAAATTCAAGCATTCGGAACTCAGGAACTGACAGTTTTAGGGTGATTTATGCAGCCTTATCTCACCTTACTCCGCCAGCTGTGATTGCACTACGATGCAGTCATGGAGGATAAAATCCTCATCTCTGTTGCTGCATGAATGGCTGAACTCATCCAGGGCAGACACAAGTTCCTCTGAAAGTGACTCCAGACTGTATAGTGAAAGTCTGATATTGGTAAAATCCCAGCCTTTTGCTGGAGAATTTAAATGATGCTGGAAAGGCTTTGTGAAGCAAGGGAAGGAATGGTCTCATAGGATAGATGAATGCTGCTTTGATTAATATAATTCAACCTCTGCTTTGCTACAGAACTTCCATACAAGGCTGAGCACAACATTAAATCCAGCTTTTCGTAATTGTTTACAAACCATATTTTCCATGTTAAGGATTTCAAATCGCATTCGGTATTTTGTTTTACAAAGCAATGACCAAATAACATAGCTAACTACACCAAAATTATCAGCTCAGTATCCTCCATGGGACATACAAAATGAATGCAGGTTTCATGTGTCTCTGATCTTTGGGATCCCAGTTACAAAACGGAGTTAAATCCTCGCTTTATAGTCATTCTGAGAGTTAATTTGTTAATGTCTGTGAGGTACACAGCAATGGGAGTGAGGAGAACCATAGACAGTCTGGTTAGAAAATTGCCAAATCTGTATTTAACCCAGAGTCAGAATCTTGCATGAGAAATATTGCTGAGAGCCCTACTTGGGCAAGATAAATGCACAGGCTAAATTAGCTGATCAGTGAGTGAACACCAGCTTCTCTGTGCCTGGGTGAGACAGGCCTACAGCAAATGTAGTCAGTTTGTAATGCAAACCTCAGCTTTGGTTTTTCCTAACTTTCTGCATTTTTTGTGATCTTTTCCTTTCATTTGCAGCTTAAAAAAATTCCCAGCTCTCATTGCCTGGTCACTGCTTCAGTTTCGCTAATGTTGTGCCAAGATATTTTTTCAGTATTTACTCAATAAAGTAAACACCACCAGAAATGTCTGTCAAATATTTAAAATCCCAGTGTGCTAAAGAGCATTTCAGAATGTTTTTTAAAATGCTCTAAAAATCTAAAGTACCAAAGTAGTTAAAGTCCTTGTCAAAAATTAAGAAGATTGCCTGAAGGACTGTGCTCTGGATCTCTGATAGCAGAAGAAATGAACTCCAGACTGCTTCTCCACCTGTGTTAGTGTTTTGTATGGAAAAATAAACTGCTTGCAAAAATGTATAGGGAAGCGGGAAATCTGGAGTCTAAAATATGGCAACATACACAAACCCTTGCTTTATAATTGTGCACACTGTAGACCATCTGTTTAGCAGTTAAATACACTGCCATTTAAATGAGTAAGTACATTTAATGGACGAAGTATTAAGATCACTGAGGGGTGAAGTTTTATATTTGCAGTGTGCAAATGCCAGAGTGGAACCACTTGTACATTCTCAATACTACACACCTTTAAAATAACTAAGAAAAATGACTGCTTACCTGCTGCATACCAAAACCTGGCTCCTTTTAAGCAAATCATTACAAACTGGAATAGATTGAATTGAAAGCCTGATGGTCTCATGGCCTCCATTCCAGAAGTATAAATCAGGCTGCAGCTCAGCTGCTGCTGTTGTGAACTCTTTAAATACACAGAAAGTGAAAAATACAGGGAGGAGTGGTTTAATGACTTTGCTTGGAGCATTCATTGTCACTTCAATCATCTTTTAAATAAGACAGGACTGGAGACATCCTTCCTAAACACCTTAACTAATAAGTTGTCAGTGTTTAAACAACAATTACTGTACAAAAATGGAAATTAGCTGATATGATCAAGCCATATGGCTAATATAATTGATTTGTTCAGATTTTTAAAAATTATGAAAAACAAAGCCAGAACAGCAGCATAATATAATTTACAAATTTAACTAGAGGTGATATGTTCTATTTAGTACGACAACAAATAACATCTTCCCGGTGTTTTAAATTAAGTATAATGAGGGAAGGACCACGTCGGGTCCTAAATTGGCCTGACCCGGAAACACAGATTTCCGAAAGACGCGGGGCAGCAAAGTCACTCTCTGTTGACCAGAAGGAGTGTTGGTAACGGCGGCTCAGGAGGGATCTGGGTTTGAAGGAGCCGGGCTTGGTGCCCCCCGGGGACGGTGGAGGGGCAGGGGCCCGGTGCCAGCCCCGGCCCGGGGCAGCCGCCGCCCGGGCGGGGCCCCGCGGATCCCCTTGGGTGACAGCTCGGCTCTCCGAAAGCAGGGGACTACTGAGCGGGGGGAGGCTGTGGTCACGAAGCGGTACCCGAAAGGCTCCGGATCGGGTTTCTGGGCACTTTTTCAATTGCTCCTGAAAGTTTGATTCGATCCGTAATTTTAAGACTTGCTCACTGTCAAAACGAGCCGCTATTTCCCCTTCTGGCTGACTCGCACTCAGCAAAACAGACAGAAGCCATAATAAATCTGCACTGGAAAATGTATTTGTGTTTCTCTACTCTGAAGTTTGTCAGACCCTTTCTTAGTTGCCTCGAGGACGCGTTTTGTCCTGTGCCTGATTATTGCTGCGCGGAGGTTTCTCGACAGGGGCTGACAACGGCAATTTTGAGACCGGGGTAGCAGAAGAAAGGACATTTGGGGAAGGGGAAGCTTCATTTTTCTGTCAGGTTCAGTAGCCTGCAAAAGATGAGTGTGGAGAAGAAGAGTCTCACCAGCTGGCTGGTGTGTGGACGGGGCGGGGGGTGTGGGGGGGTTGGGGGCTTTTACGCCGCTCAGAAACACACCGCCAGCATCCCAGGGCTGCCTCTGCTCTCCAGCAAATACCCCGAAACGATTTTTCCCTTAGAATAAGTTTTCTTTGCTTGCTTGTCTTCTCGTACAAAACTGCTCTGGTCCTGATAACCACCTCACGCCGGAAGATAAAGAGTTCAGCCTCTGAATGCCAAGAGAAGTTGCATTCAATTTGGTAAAAGCCTCATTTGCGTAGCCTGAAAACTATAGATATGGTTTAACTGATCACTCCTCTGAAATTCGCCCCCATTACTAATAAGTGAAAGTCTCATTAAGATGCTCTGAACGGAGTTTTAATGTGTTAATAATGCCTGGCCATTGGTTAGAAAAGGAAAGCTTTGAACCGGCTCCTGCGTTTGGAAGGAACCCGCCGTCTTGTCCGTAGGGGCGTGGGAAGCGCAGGCAGGGCAGGCAGGCTGCCGGCAGCCGGGCAGGGCCGCAGGGGCGGCGCGGGAGGACACGCCGCCGACCGGGAGCTCTCACGGGACACCGGGAGGGAAAGAGGGAGGGAGAGAAGGAGGGAGGGAGATGTGGAAGGAGTAGCTGCGGAGCCTGGCGCCCCGGGCCCACGGGCTGCAGCGCCTCACGGGTGGGAAGGAAGCAAACGAATGATCCGCTTCGGGCAGGGACGGGCAGCGCCGCCTGCTTTACGTCCCGGGAGGGCGGAGGGGAGCAAAAGTAGATTTATTTTTATTTTTATAAAAAAGCACTTTAAGCCAGAATCTGTCCCTCACATTATTTTATAAAGAAAACAACTAAGGTGGTGTTGGGTTGTGTTCTTTCCTGTCATGAGAGCCTTCTTGGCGAAAGCAAGACACGAGTGGAAGAGACCAGGGCCTCTCCTGCCGCCCGGCGTGTCCGAGGCCTCCTCTCAAAAGGCACCACAAGTCCCCGGCCGGCGATCCCGAGAACCTGCGCGGGGACGACTGTCTTTAACTGCAAAGATCATCCGTGATTAATGATTTATCAGGAATTTAGTTTCACTCGCTCGGACCCAACAGGCTGCACAAGGCCTTTACAGATTGCTTTTCTCGTTGTAAAAATGACTTCCCTATAGCTCGTCTCCTTGGCTCGTTACTATTATCATCTGGGTTTAAATTTCTCTTTTTAAACGGTGTGATCGTTCTTCAGTTGTGCACCCTGGAGTAAAAATCAGGGCATCATTTTCACATCAAAGAACTGTCAGCTCTCTCGTATGAATTGCTGCCCCTCGCACCCTTTCTACAACACTACCCTTGACACCCGAGCACGCGGAGCGCGGTAGAGATATATCGTTGTAATCACAGCCGTTATAATTGAGTTTTGTGCTGGAGAGCCGCAGCGCAAGGGACCTCCTCGGAGCCGGGCGGTGTGGACCTGCCTGTGGGCCGGCTCGCCACCCGCGCTAGCCCGAGTGGGGCCGGGACACCCACATCCCCGGCGCGTCCCAGGCTGCCGGTTCTCCGTGCTCCCACCCGGGAAGGTCCCTGACGGCTACAATCCCCCGGCCAGCCCGAAGAGCGGTGCGGGAGCGCTCCGTGCCCGACTGCGGGGAGAGCCCGCTCCCACCCGGGACGTTTCCCCACCCGGAGCCGCAGTGCTCGATTCGGTCACCGGGAGCAGCGGAGCCGGTGCCAGAGGAGAAAGGGAGAGCTGGGAAGGGAGCAATCCTGCCGGGAAAGGGGGCGAGGCAGGACATGAAGGAGAGCTGCAGTTTCCTGCCCTGTCTCGTAAGGAAATCAGCCCAAATAATTAAAAATATATATACTTCCTCGTCATGAAAAAGGAGGGTCGCTTCTGGTTTTATCATTTGGTAGGGATTAATTAACACGGAATGGCTTCACCAGATGACCGAGCAGAAGCGAGGGGACCCCTTTCAAATCACCCTTGAGTTCAATGTTCAAGGCCGGGAGTCAGAAGCCGTGTCCGTCCCGTGTCCCCCCCTCCCGGGACCCCCCGCCGGGCTGGCTCCCGCCCCCCAGAAGAACCCCAGCCCACCGCCGGGACACCCCTGCACCGGGCCAGCCTCGGCCGGGGGATCTTTAAGGGTGAACCCTGCCTTTGTAACGATAATCCGACGAGGCCTTGCTGGTAGAGGCAGGCGGCGGAGGGGGCTGTGAGGTTTTGAAACGGTTCCGACAAGTCTAAAAAGTCCCTGTGTGCCCGGGGAAGGCGGCTGCTTCCCGGCCTAATGACTCCGGCGGGCGGGAGCTGCTATTTTCAAGTCCTCCTGAAAGGCTGGATCGGTCATAATCATCCTCACACTGATTTGTGCTCTCCTCTTCCATTAGCACGGACCTGTCGAAATCCATGTGTGCCCCTGATTTCTCCGCCGCTTCTGATGATGATTTTCTAGCTGATTACTAACTTCAACCCGTTAGAGGTAATGTTGGAAAACTGCGTTATTAGCTAGCCTTAAGGTAATTAGTACTTCCCCCTGCCACTGCGTCTATTGTACAACGCAGCATGTAAAAGCCGAGTGTCAGCCCCGCGCATCTAATATTCCTCCTACAAAGACCACTCATAGATAATGAGTCAAGAGCCCTAAACGGAGTCCAAGTAAAGGACACTTATCAGAAGTCTCTCTTTGAGGGCAGAAATTAATTGCGTCCTCGGAAAACATTAAGGGCTCCGTCGAAGCGACTTGCTGGCTCTCTTGAGCCGGTATTTACTGGAGAATTCACGGGAGCGTTTCCATCCGAGTTTTGCCTATTGTTGTTAAAACATGCACATATACACGCACACACACACACCCGCACCACAGTGCAGCGGCTTCGCCTTTCTTTGGTAAACATTGTTTAAACAAACACCCTGCCTCGGCTGCTGCAGCCAGCGCTGCTCACAGCTTTAATAAAGGCACAGGGAAGACCAGAACCCGCGTCCAAGACCGCTGCTTAATCCAATGAAGGCAATTTCCGAGGATAATTGCGAACATGTTTTAATGCATATGCATGAAAAAGGATTTTTTTCCGAGAGACCGACTTTACATGCTTATGTAATTGATTGAGGCGCTGACCCGCTATTCAAAATGTTATTTGAGAACCATCAGAATGCGTAAACTTGCAAATTGCCCAGCTTGTATCTGAATTAATACCTCATTCATCATCATTATGGGTTGATAAGTTAATTTAACCATTTCATTCTGCCTTAATGAGCTATAGTTA